>NW_007247004.1:64748-65749 GCF_000164805.1 Carlito syrichta
CATAAGGGATATTGGCCTGTAGTTCTCTTTCTTTGTTGCATCTTTACCCGGTTTGGGTATCAGTGTAATGTTAGCTTCATAAAATGATGTGGGGAGAATTCTATCTTTGTCAATTGCCTTTAATACTTCCAATAGGATTGGTATCAGTTCTTCCTTGTACGTTTTGTAGAATTCTGCTGAAAAGCCATCTGGTCCAGGGCTTTTTTTGTAGGTCGTTTGCATATGACACAGCCTTAGCCAGAGATGGAGCCTGCAGCTCTGAGGGACAGGCGCCTTTGGCCTCCCTGGGTGATGGTGGCTGAGATGGGGCGGGGCGCCTCAGCCAGGGTGGGGACCCGGAGCTCCGAGGGGAGGGCCCTGGTGGTGATTTTCAGCCACACGTGGGGTGCTACAGCCAGGGATGGAGCCAGTAGCTCTGAGGGGTGGGCGCAGAGGGCCTCTGCAGGCTGCAGCAGCCTGAGATGGGACTGGGCATCCCAGCCAGGGAGGGAGCCAGCAGCGGCTGGGTGCCGGGCAGAGCAGTGTAGCCAGCGAGGGAACCCAGATCTCCACAAGGTGGTATCTGAGGGCCTCCACAGGCAGTGGTGACTTGTGGCTGGGTGAGGTGGTGTAGCTCGGGAGGGGGTCAGGAGCTCCACGCAGCGTGGGTCCCAGGGCCGCCTGTGACAGTACAGCGGCAATGGTCACATCTTTAAAATAAAAAATAAAAAGCATGATGAAATTATTGAAAAAATACACATTTTCTGGACTACTTATCTAGGTTGTTTTCACATCCTTCTATGCTTGTCAATGCTTAGAATCTTTCACTTGTATATTACAGTAACAGACAACTACTGTATTTAATTTGATGAGGTACTACTTATGTATCTTATTTCTTTTTTATTCTTTATTTATTTATTTATTTTCTTTATTTTTTTTTGAGTTGGAGTCTCACTCTGTTGCCCAGACTCGAGTGCAGTGGCCGCTCCTGGCCACTGCAGCCTCTACCTGCTGGGCTCTGG
>NW_007247004.1:65769-109892 GCF_000164805.1 Carlito syrichta
GCCTCAGCCTTCCAAGTAGCTGGAACTACAGGTGCGCACTACCACGCCTGACTAATTTTTTGATTTATTGTAGAGATGCGGTCTTACTTGCCCAGGTGGGTCTCGAACCCACGGGCTCAGGCAATCCACTCACCTCAGCCTCCCAAAGGTGTGGGATTACAGGCTGAGCCAACAAGCCCGGCTTCTATCTTATTTCTTAAGGTATTGGCCTTCCCCTCCCCTTTCACCACCGTACCCTTGTAAAGCTGTTGAAATTAATGTACACAAGGCAGGAAGATGACAATGAGAATATGGGACTCTGATCTCAAATAATCCTGAAGTGAAAAGTACTCCTCTATCTTCTTTAGATCAAAATCCACAAAATAAATAATTTTAAACAATGTATATAGTAGTCATCACAAGTTCATTTTCTTCTGCTTTCTAACACTATAAGAAGCAAAAATAGCCTAGAATCCAAATGCATTATAAGAGATTGGAAATTTAAGATCAAGAATTTTTATCTTGAGAACATGGAACTTGTACTCAGGTAATAGTAGTACCATAAGGTAACTGTCAACTTAAAACTATACCACTGAATGGTTCTACTATCAAGGCAGAATATAAAAATTAGCCTTAAGAAAAATGCATCAGGAATAAGAGAAATGGGAAGAAGTGAAAAAATGTCTAGCTTGGGGCAGATTTCCAGCTATCTGGCAGACTTCCTCACATATTCCTAGTAGCAGTCAGTGGACCAAATATCTTTAGCTCTCTTATCTATTACTATGAAATTTTTTAAAAGTGATAGACAAAAATTGGTGACCACAGTAAGTAGAAGGGGAGCAGGGAAGGGAGGGAACCTGAATGCTTGGCTTCAAACAGTTAAACACAAGCACCTTCAACTAATATGGAAAGTTAAAGAGAAACTTTTTTTACCAGCTGGCACCCACTTGCATAATGAGATATTTGTGTTGCCATGCAGCTAAACAAATTTTGTTTTGTTTTGTTTTCACTTTCACTTAAGACAGCCTCCAGTGACTATTTCTCTAAACAGTAGAGGCAGACCTAGCAGGCTAACATGTGTAGTCTGGGAAGCATGTTTCCTGCCACATCACAGAAAGGGTATATTAACATTCCAGATTCAATAGAAATTTCACAAACTTAATGCATTAAAGCCAATGTAAAATTTCTGGTATTTTAATGTTTTCACTTATCAATCAATCGCATCTTGGCACAAAATGAAATAACACAGTAGCATTAAAAGCACTAAGCAATAAAAAAATAAAGTTGTAGATTGCTTTGGACTATGATCATTTTTACAATTTTAATTCTTCCATTGTATGAGCATGGGATTTCTTTACTTTTATTTTATCAGTGTTTTCTAGTTTTTCTTGTATAATTTTTTTACCTCCATGTTAAGTTTATTCCTGGTTATTTTGTGTGTGTGTGTGTGTGACTATTGTCAACAAGATAGGCTTCTTGATTTTTTTCTAAGGTATATTATTGTTAGTGTATAAAAATTATACTGACTTTGCATGTAGATTTTGTAAACTGCAACTTTATTAAATTTAATTTATTGAATTTATTTATCAAATGTAAGCGTTTTGATGGAGTCTTTAGCTTTTTCTATACATAAGATTATATCTGCAAAGTTGGTTAATTTGAAGATTGTTTTTTTTCAATTTAGCTATACTTACTTCTGTCCCTTGTCTGATTGCTCTGGCTGAAATTTCCAATATTATATCAAAAGTGGAAATTCATGTCTTTTTTCAGTTCTTAGAGAAAAAAATTAAGCTTTTTCCTATTCAGTATGTTAGTTGTGGTTTTGTCATATACGGACTTTATCATACTGAAGCATATCCTACAATTTCTAGTTTGTTGAAAGATTTTACCATTAAGGGAAGTTGAATTTTTATCAAATACTTTTTCTGCATCTGTTGAGATGATCTTATAGATTGTGTCTTTTATTCTAATGTGATGTATCACATTTATTGATTTGAGTATGGTGGAGCATCCTGCATCCCTGGGATAAATCCCTCTTAGTCATGAGATATTATTTTTTTATGTTCGATCAATTACTGTTTGCTAAAAATGTGTTGAAAAGTTTTGCATTTAGATTCATTGAGGATATTGGTCTGTAGTTTTTATTTTTATTATGTCCTTGTCTGGCACCAGTATCAGGGTAATGCTGACCTTATAGAATAAGTGAGAGAGAGGAGAGTTGGGGGCTACTCTTCCTTAAAAGTTTTGTAGAGGTCTGCAGTGAAGCCATCCAATGCTAGACTTTTTAAAGGAGATTTTAAACTACTGATTCAATCTTTTTTTTTTTTTTTTTTGAGTTGGAGTCTCACTCTGTCACCCAGACTGGAGTGCAGTGGCCACTCCCGGCCACCGCAGCCTTGACCTGCTGGGCTCCAGCTATCCTCCCACCTCAGCCTTCCGAATAGCCGGAATTACAGGCACGCGTTACCACGCCCGGCTGGCTTTTTTTTATTTATTTATTGTAGAGATGAGGTCTCGCTGCCCAGGCAGGTCTCGAACCCGCAGGCTCAGGCAATCCACTCACCTCAGCCTCCCAAGGCACGGGATTACAGGCTGAGGCACCGAGCCCGGCTGATTCAATCTTATTATCTGTTATTGGTCTGTTCAGATTATTTTTCATAATTTAATTTTGTTAGCTTTTATATGTCTAGGAATTTAACTATTTTCTCTAGATTTTCTAGGTCTTTTTTAGAATAGAGTTTTTAATAATAGTCTCTGATGATCTTTGTGTATTTCTGTAATTGCAGCTATGTCTCCCTATTTATTTCTGATTTTTTGGGATTCTTTTTTGGCTAGTCTATCTAGTAATTTTTGATATGCAATCTTTTCTTAGAAAACAACTTTTATTTTTTCTTATTCTTCATATTTTATTTTGCCTCTATTTCATTTTATTATGATCTGATCTTTATTATTCATTTTCTTCTACTAATTTTGGGTTTGGTTTGTTCTTGCTTTTCTAATTATTTAGCTGTTTGGTTTGTTCTTGCTTTTCTAATTATTTAGCTGTATTAGGAGACTGCTTATTTAAAATATTTATACCTTTTTGAAACTCATTTATTGCTATGAACTTCCCATTTAGCACTGTTTTGCTGCATTTCATAGTTTTAATATGTTGTGTTTCACTTTTTGTTTGAAGAAATTTTTTGCTTTCCCCTTCAATTTCTTTGTTTTTTTAAACCGATGATTATTCAGGACCATGTTGTTTTTATTTCCATGTGTTTGCACATTTTCTAAAATTTCCCTTTTTATTGATTTATTGTTTCATTACATTGTGGTCTGAGAAGAGGTTTGATATTATTTTGATTTTCTAACACTTGATGAAATGTTTTGTGTTGAAATATATGACCTATCCAGAAGAATATTCAATGTGCTGAAGAAAATAATGTGTACTCTGTAGCTGTGGTGTAAAATATTTCATAAGTAGTTGTTAGGTTCATTTGGTCTAATGTGCAGTTTAAATCTAATATTTATTTGTTAGTTTTCTATCCAGATAATCTGTCTGATGCAGAAAAAAGGGTATTGAGGCTTTCAAATATTATTATATTAAAGTCTATTTCTTTATATTTAGCGATATTTGCTTCATGAAACTGAGTGTTTCAATACTGAATGAACATATATTGGGAATTTTATGTCCACTTACTCAATTGACGTTTTATCATTATGCAATTGACTTGTTTGCTCTTTATTTATTTAAAGTCTTTTTATGTGATAAAGGTATACCTACTCCTCATTGCTTTTGGTTTTCACTTGTGTGGAAACACTTTTTCCATTCCTTTACTTTCAGTCCACATGTGCATGGTTAATTTTTTGTATATAAAATATTGTTGGATAAGTTTCTTGGTTTTTTTGAGTTGGAGTCTCACTCTGTCGCCCAGACTGGAGTGCAGTGGCCGCTCCTGGCCACTGCAGCCTCGAGCTGCTGGGCTCCAGCGATCCTTCCGCCTCAGCCTTCCAAGTAGCCGGAACTACAGGCACATGCTACCACGTCCGGTTAATTTTTTTTTTTTAATTTATTGTTGAGATGAGGTCTCGCCAAGTTGCCCAGGCAGGTCTTGAACCCACGGGCTCAGGCAATCCACTCATCTAAGCCTCCCAAAGCACGGGATTACAGGCTGAGCCACCGAACCCGGCTGATAAGTTTCTGATAAGTATCTGTTCTATAACCTTCAAATAAATAGTTTTATCCATTTACTTTCAAGGCTGTTACTGATATGTAAAGTTTTGTTCAGTAATATTGTAAACTGTTTTCTTTTTTGCACATTCTTTGTTATTATTATTTGTCATTGTAGTCTGGCAGATTTTGGTAGTGGTACCATTTGAGTTTTCTTCTTCTTCTTCTTCTCCTCCTCCTCCTCCTCCTCCTTGTCCTCGTCTTTCTCTTCCTCCTCTTCCTCCTCCTCCTCCTTTTTGTTTGCAACTTATTTACCAGTGAGTTATACTTTTTTAGGTTCTTATGATGATATGTTGTATATTCACTTCCAGGTTTAGAACTACTTGAAGTTTTTTGTGACTCAATATAAGTAGGTTGCAAAATGTATTGATTTTTCTTGTATTTCCAGTATTTTAGTATATCATTTTTAATAATAGTCTCTGATTTTTTTTTTTGTATTTCTGTAGTATCAGTTATAATGTCTCCTTTTTTACTTGTGATGTTTTTCCACATTAGCTTTAGTTTGCCTGGCAAAATTTTTTTCCTTCATTTATAAAGACTAATTTTACTGGATATAGTATTCTTGGATGATAATTGTTGCTTTTAATTTTGTTCAGCAACTTGAATATATAATCCTACAAGTTTTCTGGCCTGTAAGTTTTCTTCTGAGAAATCTGCTGTTATTCTGATGGGTCTTTTTTATGGGTAACTAGGAATATTTATCCTGCTGTTGTTAAAAATTGGTCTTTATCTTTGGCATCAGACAGTCTGATTATAATACGCCATGGAGAAGAACTTTTGCATTATTTCTGTCTGGGGATTGTAAGCCATAATGTATCTGAATGTCTACACATCTTGCTAGATTTAGAAAGTATTTATTTCGTTAAATAGATTTTCTAAATTTTTTATTTTTTCTTTGCCCTTAAGGAAATCAATAATTCATAAAACTAGTCACTTTATATTGTCCCAAATATCATGAGGATTTTCTTACTTTTAAAATTATTTTTAAAAACAACTAACAACCATGTATTGGTACAAAAATATGCATATAGACCAATGGAATAGGGAAGAGACTCTGGAAGCAAAACTTCAATATCTCATCTAACTGATGTTCAACAAAGCCTCCAAAAACAACCACTGGGGAGAAGAGAACCTATTCAGTAAATGGTGCTGGGAAAACTGCCTGATCACATGGAGAAGAATGAAACAGGACATCTACCTATCACCATACAGAAAAATCACCCTCAAATGGATCGAATATCTAAACCGGAAATCTCAAACATTAATAATAATAGAAAACATAGGAGACACCCTGATGAAAAGCAGAATAGGCAACCAATTCCTGATCAAAATCCCAAAAACTCATGCTATAATAGATAAAACTGACAAGTAGGACCTCATCAAACTGAAAAGCTTCTGCAAAGCAAAATAAACCATCAAGAGAGTGGGGAGACAGTCCACAGAATGGAAAAAAGTATTTGCCAACTGTATATCTGACAAAGGCCTAACATCCAGGATCTACAAAGAACTCAAAAGAGCTAAAAGAAAAAAAAAGTCCTAATAAAAAGTGGGGAAAAGACATGAATAGACACTTTGCAAAAGACGACATATGAGCAGCCAACAGACACATGAAAACATGTTCAGACTCACTAATAATCAGAGAAATGCAGATCAAAACCACATTGAGATACCAACCAACTGCAGTAAGAATAGCTATCGTCAATAAAACAAAGGACAATAGATGCTGGCGAGGATGTGGAGAAAATGGAATGCGTTTACATTGTTGGTAGGAAAGCAAACTAGTTCAACTTCTGTGGAAAACAGTGGGTGATCCCTGAAATAACTAGAAATTGACCTTCCATACAATCCAGCAATCTCACTTCTGGGAATATACCTGGAGGAGCTCAAATCATTGTATAAAAAAGATACCTGCACACGGATGGTTATTGTAACATTATTCACAATAGCAAAAACATGGAACCAACTATACTGCACATCAAAACTAGACTGGATTTTTAAAATGTGGCACATATACATGATGGGAGATTACACAGCCATAAAGAAGAACAAAATTATGGACTTTGCAGCAACTTGGTTGGATTTAGAGTCTATCATACTCAGTGATCTATCACAGAAACCAAGAACTGAATACCACATGTTCTCACTCATAAGCGGACCCTGAATATTTACCATGATACAATAAGAAAGGAATTGGCAGCTGGGCTCGGTGGCTAAGCCTGTAATCCCGCGCCTTTGGGAGGCTGAGGTGAGTGGATTGCCTGAGCCCACAGGTTCGAGACCCGCCTGGGCAGTGAGACCTCATCTCTACAATAAATAAAAAAATCAGCCGGGCGTGGTAGTGCATGCGTGTAATTCCGACTACTCATAAGGGTGAGGCGGAAGGATCGCTGGAGCCCAGCAGATCGAGGCTGGGGTGGCCAGGAGCAGCAAGTGCACTCCAGTCTGGGTGACAGAGTGAGACTCCAACTCAAAAAAAAACCAAAAAAACGAAAACAAAGCAAACAAAAAAAAAATAAGAAAGGAATTGGCAGTAGTGGGACACTGCCAGGGGAGCAAGGGGGTCACATAACATCAAGTGTACCTTATCTCAAACCAGGCAAAATGGGGAGCAAAAGGAGGTTCAAATTTTACTTGTAAGATGATCACTTTTGTACCTAATTCTGAATTGTACCACACACTTCTTAAACTAAAAAAAAATTTTAAGTGTCTGTTTGAACTATTTTGAAAGACTTGTCTTCATTGTCTGATCTGATCTACTGTTAAGGACTTCGAATATATTTTGTACTTTCTTCAATAAATTCTTCAATTCCAGAATTTATATTTGATTCTTTTTTTAAAAGTCCACCTGTGTGGTAAATTTCTCATTAATATCCTGAATTGTTTTCCGGATTTTTTAATATTTTTTTTTCAGAATTCTCCTGTATTTCACTGAAATCTTTAGAAACAATATTTTGAATTATTTATCTGAAATTCCAATGATTTATTTTGATTAATATCTATTGCTGGAGATTTGTGTGTGTGTTTCTTTGACAATGTTGTATTTCTTTGACTCTTCAAGATTTCTGGTTTTTTTGTTTGTTTGTTTGTTTGTTTGTTTGTTTGTTTTTTGAGTTGGAGTCCCACTTGGTCGCCCAGACTGGAGTGCAGTGGCCGATCCCGGCCACTGCAGCCTCGCCTGCTGGGCTCCGGCGATCCTTTTGTCTCAGCCTTCCGAGTAGCCAGAATTATAGGCGTGCGCTACCACGCCCGGCTGATTTTTTGATTTATTGTAGAGATGCGGTTTCGCTGCCCAGGCGGGTCTCGAACCCACGGGCTCAGGCAATCCACTCACCTCAGCCTCCCAAAGGAGCAGTATTACAGGCTGAGCCACCAAGCCCGGCTAGGATTTCTGTTTTTATATTGATATCAGTATATCTCATGTTGCAGGGTTTTTTAAAATTTACTTTCATGAGGGAGGAATTTTCTTTAAATATGTATCAGTTATGTTGGATGTTTAGGGCACTTTGGCTTTGATCATGGATGTTTGCAATAGTGCAGTATCTTCAGTTTTTGAGTTTAAACAGTGTTAGTTTTTCTGTAATTTACTTGGAGTGTTAGGATATAGGTATGAGTAGAGGCTGTGGTAAAGTTGTGCTGGTGCCTGAGAGGCCAGGTGAGAAAGTCTTCTGGTTCCAGTGGCAACAGTGGTGATCTGAGCATAGCTATCTTTGTACCCCAAGACAGTAGATACTGGCCTCTTTTTGGAGGTTACTGATGGGTCAATTCCTGTACCTCCATGTTACTTGCTTGGGTACCAGTAATGGCAGTGGTGGGTCATGTGAGTAAATGGTTTTTCAGTTTCCAGTGCAGCAGGCATGGCATAAGCAATGGCAGTAGAAGTGGCAGGAATAACATCTGGGTCCCAAGCTGTTCACTCAAGTGGTTTTCGTGACTGTGATAGGTTTCAGAGGCCATTCCTCAGGCCAGCAGGTCATGTATTCACATGAGTTCCCACTGTTATGGTAGAGGCATGTTGAGTGGGGTTGATCTCAATCATCCAAACACAGTGCCAATGGTGGCAGACAGGGCTGGGCTGTCCTCAGCTCTCCAGAAAGCATGCTTAGGAAATGGAGGGTAGAAGTTGAACCAGGCAGAGATGTTTAAGGCTCCTGGTGTTGCTTACTGGTGCTGGTTATCATAGGAAGGGGCAGTATAAATTCTAGGCCCAAGGCAGAATGCTTGGGTAAGAGCATTCTTTACTGCACTGCAGCATTATTACTAGATTGTGAGTGGCTGTTTTTAGCTGTAGCAGTCATATTCAGATGGCTAGAGAGTGCACACTTTGCTCACACAGTTTGATCTTGGCTGAGGGAGCCCACAGTAGTAGCTGCTACAGGTGGGAAAGGTTGCCCTAGGTGGATGTGAAAATGTACAGCTGCTAAACTGATGAGTGAAGGAAAGCCTTTGTCAATGACACAGGGTTCAGCCCTAAATGCATCAGCCAGCCACACAATGACTGTGGGCAGGGGATGTCATGGGTCTCTAAAGATGTGGAGATGCAGGGGATATTAGGTCCCCTACAAATGACGCAATCTGGTTGGAAATGAACACTCAATATGGCACTTTATTGTAGCTGCTTAGGGTTCAGGAGGTATGTGAGAACTTTGTCACACAAAGGTCTAGGAATTTTCCCATGGCTAAAATACAGAAGTCCACAATGAGAATTTAGACTTCTGAGGGTCACTCACTTACCCTTTCCCTACATCCATGAGCAACTTCAGGATCCCAGCTGACACTAGCTAAGTAGGGTACTTCATCATGTTCTTCTTGTATTAGGTTTTTTTGGGGTCACTTTTTTCTTGTCACAGTGTTCTCTTTTAAATGAAATATTCGAAGTATGATTGTTTACTTACTATTTTAGTTCTTTTTAGTGGATAATACACAAAAAGTAGGTGCCTTTAGGCAGCCATCATGAAGGCCTTCTCAATTTACTTTTAGTTATTTCAAAACCTTCTCTTTTACCCATGATTTTAAAATGTACTGTTTAATTTCTAAGTCTTGGCAGATTTCTCTGTTATCATTTAGTTATTGATTTCTAGGTTGAAGAACATATTCTAAATGATTTGAATTTTTTTCATATTTCCTGAGGTTTATTTTATGACCCAAATTACTTTCTATCTGGATATCATGTTTCTTGGACATCTGAATAATATGGATCCTGGCATCACTTGGTGAGCATTCTATAAATACCTATTAGATCCTGTAGTTTGATAGTGTTGCTGAACTTTCTACATTCTTGCTGACTATCTGCTTCATTTTAAAATCATTTTTGAGGAACAGATGTAAAATTGTCCACATAAAATTGTGGATTTTTCATGGAACCAAATGTGCTGCCCATCAAAAGAGGACTGGATTTAAAAAATGTGGTACATATGTATGATGGACTATTATGCAGCCATAAAGAAGGACAAAATTATGAACTTCATAACAACTTGGATGGACTTAGAGTCTATAATACTGAATGATCTATCACAGAAACAAATAACTGAGTATCACATGTTCTCTCTCATAAGTGCACCTTGAACAATTATCGTAATACTGTAAGATAAGGATTGTCAGTAGTGGGAAATTGCCAGTGGGGGCAGGACTGACAGTAGTGGGATTCTGCTAGGGAGGTGGGTCACACCTCATCAACGAGGCTACCTGCATAATGAACATTTGTATACTTAACCTTGAATTGTACCCCACACCTTTAAAATAGAAAATTTTTAAAATTGTGGATTTTTTTCTTCCATCTTTCAGTATTGCTTTATGCATTTTGCGACTGTCATTTGGGACATTCATATTTAGTATGGCTGTGTCTTCCCATAAATTGACCTTTTAATTTTTTTATTTATATAAATTTATAGGATACAAGTACAGTTTTGTTACATGTATAGATTGTGTAATGGACACATCAATGCTTTTACAGTATACATCATCCAGATAATATACATTATAGCCATTAAATAATTTCTCATCCCTAACCCTTCTGAGTTTCCATTGTCTACTATTCCACTCATTACATGCATGTGTACACATTTCTTAGCACCCATTTATAAGTGAGGACATGCAATATTTGTCTTTCTGTGTCTGATTAGTTCAAGATTATGATCTCCAGATTCCTCTATGTTGCTGCAAAATATATATAATTCCATTCTTTTTATGGCTCAATACTATTGAACTGTGTATATAGATCACAAATTCTTTTTTTCAACCTGATTTAAGATATATATATATATATAAGCCCATAGTTTACATCATAGCTTGATGGTGAGACTGAATCCTTTCTCCCTAAGTTTTGGCACAATGTATTACCTAATCAAAGTTATCTCTCTTTGACTCAAAGTGAACTACAAAAATAATAGTCAGAAACAATGATAGGGTACAGAATAAACAATAACAAATAACCTACATGAGACTATCTAAAAAAATTTGGTACTTACAGATTGATGACAACTCTTCTCATTAGCAAAGAAAACAAAGCAAACGTCTTTATACCAAAAAATCAGTGAGAGGTAATCAAAACTTACCACAGAAGGTTAGTAAGAAAATCCAAACAATTAACAAAGACTCAATTTTCAATCATCTGTTAATGAAAGAATAATTAAGCAACTATATAAAGGTTAAATTTTCCAGAATATATTAAAAATACATTTGAATTCGCCATAGGCCTAAAATGTTTAAATGAGTAGAAAAAATTTCATTAACTGAATTTTTTAAAATAGCACTATTTATTAAACACATTTACAACTGCTTAAAAAATATTTATATAACTTTTATCTTAATGTTTCCTTGAAAAAAAGTATAACTCTATAGTACAAAGGCCCTCTTTAACAAGTGTTCATTGATAATCACAGTGTATTTATAACTTGCATAAGATTTCATTCCTGTGTATTTTTTCAAGCATATTATGATAATTTCCATCAGGCTATCTGAATTATGTACATTTATAAGATTTCTTCCTGGTAGAAGTTTTCACTTAACTTTTGTAGTAATTGCTAAAGTTATTTTTTCTATATTTTCCAATGTACTGAGGTTTTACTCCAATGTGCATTTTTACATCTATTAGATTAATCTCCAGTGTGTGGTATCATTTGTCTCTGAATGGATATGAGAGAAATAAGGGCATTCCCATATTCCATACATCCGTAGACTTTTTTTCTCAGAAATGAGTAATTTTGTGTCTTTGAATGCAGCTGGAAGAACTAAAGGTCTTACTACATGTTTACATTCAGGCTTTTCTCCACTGAATCTCTCCATGGTTTCTAGAGAAATGGAAAAATCTAAAGCCTTTACCTCATTTTTTCATTCATAGTCTTTTTGCATTATTTCTCATATTCCTTACATTCATAAGATTTCTGTCAGGTGAATTATTTTATGTATACTAATGCAACTGGAAAATCTGAATGTTTTATCACACTTATACGTCTAGAGATTCTGTACAGTATGAATTCCTTCATATTTGTGAAGATAATTGAACTATGTGAAGGCCTCACCACATTTTTTACATTTATGGCTTTTCTACCATATGAGTTTTTTTTTGTTGTTGTTATTCAAAAGGCTATTAGAATGACTAACTTGGCGAGACCTCATCTCTACAATAAATCAAAAAAAAAATTAGCCGGGTGTGGTAGCACATGCCTGTAGTTCCAGCTACTTGGAAGGCTGAGGCGGAAGGATTACCGGAGCCCAGCAGGTTGAGGTTGCAGTGGCCAGGAGCGGCCACTGTACTCCAGTCTGGGTAACAGAGTGAGACACCTACTCAAAAAAAAAAAAAAAAGAATGACTAAAGGATTTGCCACATTCCTTACAATCTTTGGGTTTCTCACTACTATAAACTTGTTCATGCTTTTGAAGGAAACTGGAACATTTAAATATTTATCACATTTCTTGCATTCATAGAGTTTCTTTCCAGTATTAGTTCTTTCATGAGCTAGGAGGTAACCAGAAAAGCTGAAGCCTTTATCAAATTCTTACATTGATAAAATTTTTTCCTGTGTGAGTTCTTTCATGTCTTTGTAAGAAACTAAACAAATAGAATACTTTCCCACATTTCTTACATTCATAGATTTTTTTTTTCCACTACAAATTCTTTCACGTTTTCAAAGGGAACTGGAACACCTAAATTCTTTACCACACTCCTTGCATTCATAGGTTGTCTCTCCTATATGAATTCTTGCATGATCATGAAGTCAGCTGCAATATGTAAAGGCTTTACCACATTTTTCACATGATTAGGATTTTTCTCTAGTATGAGTATTTTTAATGGTTCAAAAGGCTATTAGAATGACTAAAGTTTGCCACATTTCTTACATTTAGAAGGTTTTCCTCCACTATAAATCATTTCATATTTTTGAAGGCAACTGGAACATCTAAATACTTTTCCACATTTCTTACATGCATGGAGTTTATCTTCAACATGAAGTCTTTTACGTTTATGAAAGTAACTGGAATATATAAAAGCTTTACCACATTTATTGTATTCATATGATTTTTTCCTCCATTGTGAGTTCTTTCATGTGTTCAAAATTTACTGGACTGTCTGAAGACTTTACCACATATTTTATATTCATAAGGTTTTTTCCACTGTGAATTCTTTCATGACTTTGCATAGAACTAAAACAACTAAATTCTTTCCCACATTTCTTGCATTCATAATGTTCTATTCCACTGTGAATTATCTCATGTATTCAACAAGGCTTTATCACATTGTTTACATTTATATGGCTTCTTTTCACATTTCTCACACTTAAGTGTCTTGTGTCCAGAGTGAGAGATGATGTTTCAGCAAAAGGATGAATGACATATGAAGACTTTTTCACACAAACTGGCTTCACATGGTTTTACTCCAGTAGAAGTTTTCAGACTAAAATTTTGATTCTTACTGAAGGTTTCTCCATGCTGACAAACATTTATTACGTTAATGAAGTCTCTCTACCATATGATGCCTTAGATTTCTCCAAAAAATTTTTGGACTTGTTTTCAGTGTTCTGGTCTTCCCACTTGTTTTCTATAAAAGCCAGCTACTGAGCATTTTCTTCATTACATCTTGGTAGAGATTCTTATGAGAAAAATCCAGCAAAGCCTCCATCCTCTGGTGTGAAGGTCACAGACACACCCTCAAAAGCCACTGAGTCCCGTGTGTCTTTTACTATTGGGAGTGATGTTTTTCCTGTCCAGCCAGTCACTCCTAGACCATTTTCTAAATAAAGCCCATCTCCTCCATTGTCTTCAGATCATTTCTTTGGACTCTCAGACATAGTGCCTTCCCTTTATTGGTCTTTGGAAATCCAGCACTACACATTTATGCACACTAAAAATGCGTAATAGTTTTCCATCTTCCGGGTGTCTTAGGTCCTCCCTATAGTTCACCATACCCTGCAGGTCACAGGGTAACAGAAGACGCAGCAGAGTCACCTGGACCCCCTGAAGAGTAGGAGATGGAGCAGTGGAGATGAGACCCCAGTGCAAGAATGGGCAAAAGAAAAAAATGTAGATCACAAATTATTTATCTAATCATCCATTAATGAACACTTATATTGATTTCATATCTTTGCTATTTGAATATTCTGCAATAAATATACATGTGCAAGTATCTTTTTCATACATTGACTTATTTTGCTTTGAGTAGATACCAAGTAGTGAGATTGCTAGATCAAATTTTTAGTTATTTGGGAAATCTCCATATTGTTTCTCATAGTGGCAGTACTAATTTAGACTCCCAACAATAATGTATGAGTTCAGGTTCACTACATCTTCACCAACCCAGTTATTGTTTGACTTTTTGATAATAGTCATTTTGAATGGGGTAAGAAGATATCTCATTATGGATTTCATTTGCATTTTTCTTATAATAAGTAATTTTGAACTTTTTATGTACTTGGTGGCCATTGTATGTCTTCTTTTGAAAATTGTCTATACATATTCTTTGTACGTTTTTGATTATTTTTGTTTGTTTGTTTGTTTGTTTTGAGTCAAAGTATCATCTGTTACCCAGGCTGGACTGCAGTGGAAAGATCACAGCTTACTACAACCTCAGCCTCCTGGACTTAGACACCTTTCTGCCTCAACACCCTGAGAAGATGAGACTACACACCACCATGCCAGGCTAATTTTTTTTTCTTTTTCTAGAGACAATGTCTTGTTATGTTGCCCACTTTAGTCTTGAACTACTGGACTCAAATGATCCTCCTGTTTCAACCTCACAAAGTGCTGGGTTTACAAGCTTGAACCACTGTGCCTGGTATTTTGTTGTTTTTGTTGTGAAGTTTGGGTTTCATGTATATTCTGGATATTAGTCCCTTGTCTGATACATAGTTTGCAAACTTTTTATTTCATTCTATAGATTGTTCACTCTTTTGATTATTTTTTTTAACTGTGCAAAAGTTTTTTAGTTTACTTAAGCTTCATTTGTCTATATTTGCTTTTGTGTCCTGCTATTTTGAGTTTTTTTCCATAAATTCTTTGTTTAGATCAATGCCTTGAAGAGCTTCTTCTAGTGTTTCTTCTAAAATGTTTATAGTTTTGGGTATTACATATAAGTTTTTCATTTATCTTGAGTTATTTTTTCTGTATGTGGTGAGAGATAGGGGTCTAAGTTTATTCTTTCTCATATTTCATTCCAATTTTTCCAGAACCATTATTGAAAAGAGTTTCCTTTCTCTAGTGCATGTTTCTTTCAACTCCATCAAAGATTCATTGACTTAAAATAGATGGCTTTGAAATACATATGGAAACACAAAAGATTATGAATAGTCAAAGTAATCCTCAGCAAAAGGAACAAAGTGAGAGGTATCACATTTCCAGACATTAAACTTTATTGCAAGGGTACAGTAACCAAAACAGCCTGGTACTCATACAAGAATAGACACAAAGACCAACAGGACAGAGATTCTGGAAACAAATACATGGTCCCTCAACCAACTCATCTTTAACAAAGCCATCAATCACAATTACTGGGGAAAGGAAACCATATTTAGCAAATAGTGTTGGGAAAACTGGTTGACCACATGTGAAGGAGTGAATCTGGAACCCTATCTATCACCAAATGCAAAAATCAACTCTAAATGGATCAAATACCTAAATGTAAAACCTCAAACTATAAGAATCCTAAAAGAATATGTAGGAAACACTCTTATGCACATCAAAGTACGCAATAAATTCTTGACCAAGTCCCCAAAAGCAAATGCCATAAAAGCTAAGAAAACAAGTGGGAACTCATCAAACTAAAAAGTTTTTGTGCAGCAAAAGAAACCACCAAAAGAATAAAAAGGCAAAGTCAACTGAAAGAAAATACTTGCAAACTATGCCTCTGACAAAGGTTTAACATCCAGGATCTACAAGAAACTCAAAGTGAAAGAAACAACCCCATTTAAAAGTGGGCAAAAGAGATGAACAGATACTTCTCAAAAGATGACATACAAGGAGCCAACAGACACATGAAAAACTGCTCAGCCAAACTAATCATCAGAGGAATACAAATCAAACTACAATGAGAGATGACCTAACTCTGGTAACAATGGCTATCATTAATCAGTCAAAACACAACAGATTCTGGCATATGCGCATAGAAAAGAAAATGCTTCTACATTGTCAGTAGGAGTGCAAACTAGTTCAACTTCTATGGAAAGCAGTGTGGAGATTTCTAAAGGAAGTAAAAATTGACCTTCCATGCAATCCAGGAATATCTTCTCCTGGGAATATCCCCAAAGGAACATAAATCATTCTACAAAAAAGACACTTGCACATGTATGCATATTGCCTCTCTATTTACAATAGAAAAAAACATGGAACCACCTCTACTGCCCATTAAAAGTGGACTGGAAAAAGAAAATGTGGTACATGTAAACAGTGGATTACACAGCCATAAAGAAGAACAAAATTATGGACTTTGCAGCAAATTGGATGGAGTTGGAGACTATTATACTAAGTAAGTGATCTATCACCGATACAAAGTGCATGTTCTCACTCGTAAGTGGGCCCTGAACAATAGTCACATTAGCATAAGGAAAGGATAGGCAGTTGCTGGGTACTACTAGGGGAAAGAGTGTGTGAGGAGGGTGAGAGACATGTGACAACACAAAGGGTACCTGGTCCACTACCAGGGGAAGTGAGAGCCAGTAAAAGCCTAAACTTCACTGCACGCAGGCTACTTACGTTGTTAATCATCACTTATATCCCACATTGCTATAATAAAACAAAATGTATAAAAGAATAAATAAGTGACTTTTTTCTGGGTTTTTAGTTTTTAAATTTACTTTTATTGAAGTGATATTTATTTAAGGATGTGGCTATGATGAATGTTTAGTGGAGCCATTTGGCTTTGTTTCTGGGTGTTCCCAATGGTGACAACTCTGTATAATTTCTTTGGTCATATGATGGCTTTCTCACATTCTGGTTGTAGTCGTAGTGTGGGGGAGCAGAAACAGGTTTATGACCTCCTCAGTAGCTGGGATCATGTGGGCAATGGTGACAGGAGAGGTCATGAGACACTGATTTCATTCCTAAGTGCAGATGTTGTTGGTTTTGTCAGTTAATCTCCCAGACAGGAGGTGATGCTTATAAGTAAAAGCAAACTGCTGTGGTAGCAGTAGAGTTAATGCCTAATTTCTATTAACCTGGAGAAATACTTGGGTGTTCTAAGAAATGAGTTGGTCCATTCAGTGATCTGATTCCTGTGCTGTACTTTTTTGAGGGGGATGGTAGGAAGAAGTTGGACAGAGCTGGACAGGGCAAGCCTGCACTCAGGTCCCCCAATGGTGAACCCAAATGCCAGCCCTGTTGGGGGCTCGATGGTCAGTTCTCAGTCCCCTGGAGAAATACCCAGGCATAAAGTGGAATGACTGCTGCTGTGCTAAGGTATCAGCAAGGGAAGAGAGGGATGATCTCAGTGCCACAGCCAAGCAAGTGGAAATGGGACCTGCTTCCCTCTTAAGCCCCTGACTTGGCATGTCTTACTTTCTTGTCCCTACTATAGTAGTCATTGGTACACTTAGTCACTGCAGTTTGTTTTCAGTTTGCAAAGCTGACTTGGGCTTTAAAACTTGCTTCCTAGGTCAAATTCATGATTTTCCAATAACTCTTCTCTTTCTCAGAGCCCATGAAGGCAGGGAGACAGGCTCCAATGACATTGGCTGCAGACCATGGTACACTTGTTTCTCAGTTCTGGCTATGGAATTCTCCTCTTCCTCCTGCTCAAGCCCTAAATCTCCAATCCCTGGCCTAAGTCTCTCTAATGCCAACATGTGTAGCTGCTTCTAAGGTGCAGAATTTCACACAGCTGGCTATGAGTTAGAATAGAAAATGTCATTCTCTTACTGAAGCACATGTCTAATAGGACACTTCTGGAAACCATTTGTTTTCAGTCTCCTCTCCAATCCTTAAGTTAGATCAAAAACTTGAAAGGGTCAAGGTACTATTTCGTGGCCTGTATTGCATGATACTAAAGTGTGAAGGCAACAGAAACAAAAACAGAGTACTACATGTTCTCACTCATAAGTGAACTCCTTACATTTACTGTAATACTATAAGAAAGGGATTGACACTAGTGGGATACTGCCGCCTGTGGGGAGGGTGGGACACCACATCAATGAGGGTAATGATCTCAAACCAGTCAAAATGGGGACCAAAGGGAGGCCCAAACTTTACTGTACAATGACCACTTGTATACCTGATTTTGAATTATACCCCACATCATTAAAATTTAAAAAAAAGATTAAAAAAAAAATAAAGTGTGAAAGTGGATCACAGAGATACATTTAACTTCTTTTATATTGAAAATTGACATCCAGTTTTCAGTCAAATCTAGCCACATAGGCTGCCCACCCACCTTCTCTTTCTCAGGATCTAAAGTTTTCTTTCATTTTTTGTTTCTGTTGAATCATCATGCTCCTTGAATAAAATTTGAAAGTATGAATCTCTACACACTATTTTGCTTTTCCCAAGTGGGTAAGGTGTGCAAGAAAACCATCTAGTCCACCATTTTGGAAACAAAGAAGAAAATCATTTATTACTGGCCGACATGTAAAATGCTACAGCCATATTGGAAGACAGTTTGGTAGTATCTTACAAAACTACTGAACATACACTTGACATATGGTTCAACAACTAAACTACTTGTTGTTTACCCAAATTTCTTGAAAATGTATGTCCACAAAGGAACCTTATTAATGTTTCTCCAAACTTGAAACAAACACTTTCTTCAGTAAGTTAATCAAGGAACAATTAGGGGTACATTCTTAAAAGAATACTAAGTACCTTTTGCAATATCAACTTATTTTGGTATAAGCCCTTGATAAGATCCACCATTTCAACAAATTTTAAGTGTACAATATTGTATTGTTATCTATATTCAAAATATCATGCCACATGTCTTTAAAATTTAATCATTTTAATTGAAATGTTATAACCCATGATTAGCAACTCCTTATTTTCCAATTTTCACAGTCTATGGCAATACAATTATATACTTTGCTTCTAAACGTCTAACTGTATTAGATACCTCATATAAGAATTATACAGTATTTGTCCTGGTCATGGGTCTGTTCACTTTTGGTCTGGAATTATACAGTAAATTTAAGGAAGTTGTCTTTTCTATTTCTGTTGAATTCAGTCTTAGTAGGCTGTATGTTCCCAGGTGATTATACATTTCTGTTCAATTATCTATCTTGTTGGGATATAATTGTTTAAAGTACCCCCTTATGATCTTTTAAATTTATATGACATTAGTTCCAATTTCTCCCTTTTCATCTCTGACTTAATTTATTTGAAAATTTTTCTTCTTTAGTTTACCTAAGAATTTGTAAATGTTTATTACCTTTTAGAAAATCCACTTATAATTTTATTGATTTTTGTGCCATTTTTCTAATGTATATTTCACTTATTTCTGCTCTAATCTTTATTATTTCCTTTCTGTTAATTTTGCACATGGTTTATTCTTCCTTGAGGTATACAGTTAGATTGTTTGAGATTTTTGTTTTTGACATAAGATTTTATTACAATAAGTTTCCATTGTACTATTGCTTTTTTGGATCCCAAAAGTTTGGTATGTTTTATTTTCATTTACATTTGCTTCAACATATTTTCTGATTTTTTTCATGATTTCTCCTTTGATTAATTTGTTGTTCATCAGTGTGTTGTTTAATGTCTAAATGTTTGTAAATTTTTATTTTTTCCAGTCATTATCAATTTTCGTTCTATTTTGATTGAAAAAAACATGTTATAATGTATATTCTCTAAAATGTATTAAGCCTTGTTTGGTGACCTTATATGTTCCATCTTGGAAAATATTTCTTGCGCAGTAAAAAAGAATGCGAAGAATATGAATAGTTATTGGTAGAATAGTCTATAAATAATTGTTACATATATTTTGTCTATAATTGTTAAACTACACAGGCAGTTAGGCAGACATGAGTAGGTTAAAGAAGAGGCTCTGAAGGGTGACATCCATGAAAGAAGGAATTCCCCAGGAATGCCCAACATTCATTCACTCCAGAGTCACAGCTGTCAAATTAATTAAATAAATTAAATAACATCCTGGGAAGGAGAAAACCAAAACAAAGAAAGAGTTCTATTGGGCCACCCATGTGTTCAAAATACTAATTTGTTCACTATATGTCCTTTATTGGATGGTAATAAAGAGCAATGCCCTAATTAGGTAGGAATTGTATTGATCACTGGGCCCCACACATTTGCAGAAGCCTTCAATTATATAATATCCCCAACTCTAGAAGGAGACTATCAAAACCAGGAAGTAGACCATTGAGGAGTTCAAAAAGAAGGAAGTTAGAGAATACAAAATACACAGCAGAATAGTCCTTGCGGTTATTCAAAGTCAGGTCAGCGTGTTTTGTTCTTTTTTGGGGTGTACTCTCTCTTTCCAAAATAAAGCTTATCCTACTTTGCTGATTTGCTCTTGGTTGAATTCTTTCTTCCAAAAGACAAGAATCAGGGACATGCTCTTAAATTCCCATGTTGGTAACACTTCTAGTGCTGTGACTCAGATTGCTTGGATTCAAGGTACCTTTCCTTGTCCTTTGATAATATGAGCTGCACTTTTTGCTTAATTACTGCAACCTCAATGCGTGCACTTTTGCGGGGTGCTTTACACACTTTGGTGTGGTCTGGGATAAATGGAAATAATTTTGAGACCATGCCAAAAATAAAGAGAAACCTCTAAAGGCACTTGTATTACCTGTGAAAACCAGAAAAGAACCAAGGAATTTGAAAAATGGTACTCACAGGCAGAAGTCTCCGATTTCTTTCTCCGAGTTTGTTTTAATGGCCATTTAATTAACTGCCATCACACTGAGGTCAGCTGCTATCAGGTGGGTGAAGCTAGAGATTTTTTTAACCTGGACAGGGTATGAAATTTGACACCTTATTGATCTCCTGGGAGCTTGACTGAAGACAACACAGGTTCAAGTGCCATCCCTGGCTGCCTTATGCATCCAGGAAATTCCTCAAATGTCATTAAGAACAGCCTAGCAACATAGGGAATGATGTTGGAATTTAAACGTTGCTCACTTCCTGTGTTTGCACACTGGCATGGAGAAATACTCAAGGGCCATGGAGTGTGGAAAGAAAAGCATTGTAGGCAAAAACAAAAGCTATGGTTGGGGTTTGGAAGTCAAAGGGAGGAAGAGATAGCTGCTAGGTCTGAGCACATGGTAGGAGCTAAGTTCATAGCTCCTCACTGGCTGGGGCTGTCTGGCTCATCTGGAGCGAGGGCAAAGAAGGAATGCCTTCTGCTTTCATGGGAATCAGAGAAAGAAGGAGAAGTAGGCTCACTTTTTTTTTTCAGATGGGCAATCAACACACCATATCCCAAGACATTCCTCTTGTTATGGTCAGCTGCTAACCCTCAATGGCAATAAATCAAGAGGCAGAAAGAATGATATTTTTGAATTTAAATCCAGGGAGCAAAACTGGACTCAAGGCCATTCTAAAATGTTTCTGCACACCCTTCAAGTTTTACAGTTCACATTTATAAGTTCAAGTTAGTTGGAACTGATACACTGACTATGTGACTAGCAGGGCATGGTATAGAATGTAAGTTACAGGCGCATTTTGTCAATAATGACATTTTATGGTCCACATTTCCTGGTGCCAGTTACCAGAGGTATCTCACAAAGTTTTATCCATTAATCAAGCTTGCCATAGAGTAAAGGGAGTTAACAGGGTCTAAAGCATCATACATTGTTACATGTTGTTATATGCAAAAGTTATGCAAATCACAAGACTTACAATTACGTTGATAATATGCTATCCAAAACTGTGACTACTAAGAAACGGGTGTAAAAGGGGATATTCAACTCTCAGATAATTGGGCACAGTCTGCAGGGAATTTACGTGTTCTCTGAAGTTACTTACTGGGAGTGCATAGGAGGTAGGGGGAAACTCACTTTTTTATTAACTCTCAGGAATATGGGTAAGTGCAGGAGCACTTGAATACTTGCCATGCCTTCCTCTAGGGGTTGCGGCAATATGGACAGACTACAGCTGGTCTCTGTATCTCAGATATATTCTCAAAAATGGAGGTTAGTTTGATCCCTTAACACTGAAAAAAAAAAGGCTGATTTTCTTTTGCAACACAGTTTAGTCACAATACAAATAAGGTGATCAGGAATCTTGGCCAGAAAATGGTACCTTTAACTCTAGTTGAACCTCTTCTGCAGAGGTACCCTATGTTCAGAGAATCTTGACCTTTATCAGAAACGTAGGCTGGATCCAGCAGTTTGGATCTTAATGGGTCACTCAACTGGAAACTCACCTGATGGTAGGACAAGAAGGTCACCAGCAGAGAGATTAGCCTTTCCCTGGTGAGTCTCATAGGCCTCCAATGAGAGTTCAAATTGTCATGATCCTCTTGCTCCCCAAACCCGTCTTCCTAGCCCCATCCCTGGATCAGTACTTTGTAATCTTGGACACATGATCTCAGCTCCTAAATTATGACCCCTTTAAAAGGTCAATGGCCTGATGGGAACTATATGCATATAGGAACCCTTTTCCATGCAGGATCTTTTACAGTAAAAAAAAAAAAGGAACTTGGAAAATATTCTGATGACATTGACAAATATATTAAGAAATTTTCTTTTTTTAAAATTTTATTTTAAAGATGTGGAGTACATTTCAGGGATACAAAAGTTGATTATGCAGGTACCCTTGTTGATGAGGTGTGCCCTCCCTCCGATAGCAGTTTCCCTCAACTGCCAATCCCACTCTCCCTCCCCTGGCAGTTTCCCACTACTGCCAATCTCTTTCTTGTAATATTATGATAATTGTTCAAGGTCCACTTATGAGTGAGAATATATGGTACTCTGTTCTTTTTTTCTGTGACAGATCACTGAGTATTATGGACTATAAATCTATCCAAATTTCTGCAAAGTCCATATGTTTGTCCTTCTTTATGACAGCATAATATTCCATTGTGTATATATACCACATTTTTAAAATCTAATCTACATTTGATGGGCATCATGGTTGGTTCTATGTTTTTGCTATTGTGAATAGAGCTGCAACAAACATATGTGTGCAGGTATCTTTTTTGTAGAATGATTTGAGTTACTCCAGGTATATTCCCAGTAGGGGAATTGCTGAGTCATATGGAAGATCAATTTCTAGTTCTTTCAGAAATTGACACACTGTCTTCCAAAGAGATTGCACTAGTTTTCATTCCCACCAGCAGTGTAGAAGCATTCCTTTTTCTACACGTCCTTGTCAGCCTCTGTTGTTGTTTTTTTAATTAATGATACCATTCTTACTGAGGTTATGAATCTTTAGATTGTCTTTGGTAGGGTGGACATTATAACAATGTAGATTCTTCCTATCCATGATTCTTCCAATGTAGATTCTTCCTATCCATGGTGTATTTTTCCATTTGTTTTTGTCTTCTTGAATTTCTTTGAGCAGTGTTTTGTAGCTCTGATTGTAAAGGTCTTTCACTTCTCTTGTTAGGAAGAGGCCGTGTATTTCTTTTTCTTTTTTTTTTCTTTTTTTTTTTGGTGGCTATTGTGAATGGGATTGTGCTTTTAATTTGGGTTTCTGTTTGTTGTTGTTGTATAGGAATGTGACAGTCTTTTGCACATGTATTTTGTACCCTGAAACTTTGACAATGTCCTTTATCAGGGCATGCAGGTATTTGACAGATTCTCTTGGATTTTCAAAGTATAGGATCATACCATCAGCAAAGAGGGATAACTTGACTTCCTCTTTTCCTATTTAAATGCTCCTAATTTCCTTCTCTTGTCTAATTTCCCAAACTAGGACTTCTAACGCAATGTTGAAAAAGAGGGGTGAGAGTGGGCAGCCTTGTCTTATTCCAGTTTTCAGGGGAAATGTTTCCAGTTCCTGTCCATCTAGCAATATGTTTGCTGTGAATTTATTGTAGATGGCCCTTACTATTTTGAGGTATGTTCCTTCTATATCTAGGTGTTTGAGGTTTTTTATCAAGAAGGGATGCTAGATTTTATCAAAAGGTTTTTCTACATCTAATGATGTAATCATGTGGTTCTTGCGTTTACATTGTTTATGTAGTTATTTATATTTCTGCTCTTGCAAATATTGAACCAGCCCTGCATCCTGGGTATGAAGTCTACTTGGTCATGGCAGATGATTTTTGGGATCTGTTCTTGATCTGATTTGCTAGAATCTTGTTGAGGATTTTTGCATCTATGTTCATAAGGGATATTGATCTGAAGTTCTCTTTTTTTGTTGGATCTTTGTCTGGTTTGAGTATCACTGTGATGTTAACTTTGTGAAATGATTTGGGGAGGATTCCATCTTTCTTAATTGCCTGGAATACTTTCAATAGGATTGGCATCAGCTCCTCCTTGTACATTTTGTAGAATTATGCTGGAAAGCCATCTGGTCCAGGGCTTTTTTTTTGTAGGTGATTTCCATATGACAGCGTCAATTTCCTTAGTTGTTACTGGCCTATTTTGTGTCTCAATGTCTTCTTGTTTCAACCTAGAGAGGTTTTGTGATATCAGAAAGTCCTGAAGTTCATTTAGGTTAGCAAGTATTTCCATATAGGTGTATATAGTAATTTTTGATAATCTTTTGTATGTCTTTGGGATCAGTTGTTATTTGATATTTTGCATTTCTGATTGTGTTTATTTGGGCTTTTTCTCTCTTTTTTGGTCATTCTGGCTAGGGATCCATCAATCTTTTTAATTCTTTCAAAGAACCAGCTTTTTGTTTTGTTGATATTTTCGATGTTATTTTTCTCTTCTATGCTCTATGTTTGGGCTCTTATTTTGGTGATTTGGATTCTTTTGCTAAAGTTGGGGTTTTGGTGGTCTTTTCATTCTAGTTTCCTTGGGTGATTTGTTAGGCTCTCAACTTGTGATTTTTCCATTTTCTTTTTCCTTTTTTTTTTTTTTTTGATTTGGAGTCTCACTCTGTTGCCCAGACTAGAGTGCAGTGGCATGCTCCCAGTCACTGCAGCCTCAACCTGCTGGGCTCTGGCGATCCTTCTGCCTCAGCCTTCCAAGTAGCTGGAACTACAGGCACACACTACCACACCCGACTAGTTTTTTATTTATTGTAGAGATGAGGTCTCGCTAAGTTGCCTGGGTGGGTCTTGAACCCGTGGGCTCAGGCAATCCTCTCACCTCGGCCTCCCAAAGTGCTGGAATTACAAGCTGAGGCACTGAGCCCAGCTGATTTTTCCATTTTCTTGATGTGTGCTCATAGAGACATAAATTCCCCTCTTAGAACTGATTTCACGGCATCATAGAGGTTTTGGTAAGATGCTTCTTCATTTTCATTTGTTTCCAGGATTCTTTTAATTTCTGCTTTGAGTTCAGTGTTGACCCAGTAGTTGTTCAGCATCCTGCTGTTTAGTGTTCATGTCTTTATTGGCTTTGAGGAAATTTTGTTGCTGTTGATATTTATGTTTATTCCACTGTTACCTGAGAAGGTGCGTTACAAGATTTCAGCCCTATGAAATTTGTGTCTGCTTGATTATGGCCAAGAATGTGATCGATCTTGGAGTACGTTCCATGTGTTGATGAGTAGAATGTATGTTCTTTCATTATTGGGTTGAATAATCTGTAGGTATCTATTAAGTCCATTCGGTCGAGTGTCAAGTTTAGGTTCTGGATCTCTTTGTTGATTTTTTGCCTTGATGAACTATCTAGGGCTGTTTGTAGGGTATTCGAGTCTCCTGCTATAATAGTGTTAGAGTCAATATATATTTTTTACTTTTCTTAGTAGTTGCTTTATAAATGCAGGTACTCTTTTGTTGGGTACATATATGTTTAGGATGGATATTTCTTGTTGATGGATTTAGCCTTTTATCATTATGTAGTGTACTTTTAAATTTTTTGATTGCTTAAAGGTTGTTTTATCTAATATTAAGATTGTGACTCCTGCCTTCTTTTGTGATCCGTTTGCCTGGTATCTCATTTTCCATCCTTTAACTTTGAGTCTATGTGCATCCCTTGTGGTAAGAAGATTTTCTTGAATGCAGCAAATTAACAACAAAGTGAAACAGAACAAACAACAACAAAAGACCAAGAAAAGTGAACACACACACACATACATATCTAGCCCAAAGTGAATGGAGAAGAAAAACAGAAAGACTGGGGGGGGGGGGAGAAGGGATTTAGGTTGAACCCTCACACATATATTGACACATTCTTTAAACTATAAAAAATAAATACAGCAAAATTCAGAAGATCAAGAGAAAAAACAAACAACAACAACAAAATTGAAAGATGAATGCTCAATCATTCACATATACGCATAAACAAATAAACAGAAAACAACAAATACAAGAAGAAAGATACAGAAAAAAAAGAAAAAAATTAGGGGGATCCAGGTCAAATCCTTACATATACATCATGTATAGGAAAAATATTTTTTAAATAGTTGAACTAACAAACTGGCAAAAAAATTTTTTTTAATTAAAAAAACCCCTGCCCTCTTGTGGTATGCTCTGTAATTTTTCCTCTAATCTGTTCTCTCCTGCAGAGCCTCCACTGTTTCCCCAGTGTCTGGAGCAAGGAAGGAGTAGGGGCAGTGGATATGGGTGGAGCTGCAGTCCTCCTCTCCCACTCTCGTATGGTCAGTGAGCTCTCCTCTGGTGTGGAAGTGCAGGATTGTCTCTTCCCCAGATATGTACTTGTGGGTAGTGCCCCAACCAAGCCCATCCTGGAATGGAGTTCTCCTATTGCGAATGATGTCCAGATTCCACCTGGGTTTGTCCCTCTTAGTCCTGGCCCAGCTGTGTGAGTCTGATGTTCAGAGTCTTGCCGGGGAAGAGGAGGTTTGGGTCAACCCCAGTCTTTCCACTGATATCTTTGTAGTTTTTCCTCATCTTTTTCTGGCCACACCCTTTGTCCCATGGCTCGATCATTGTAGGGAGTGAGGCACGTGGGATTGAACATTTGTGATGTACTGCTGAAGTTTGTGCTTTCAGAATATTCCCTCTGAGTCATGATCAACCCCTGAGTAGTTGATCCACCAGTCACAGAGACCGGGTCTGATGCTCTGTGATGAGCAAGTCAGAGCATTTTTCTGTCCCACCTTTATGACAGTGGTGGGGTACCTCTCTTGTCCTCTTCAGTGGGACTCTGCCTCTGAACTCCCTCTGCAGTCCCTGCTGCCAATGCCTAGTCAGGTGCTGAAGTGATGAGACATATCCTGGAGCCGGCAATCTCTCCTGTTGCAGTGGTGAGGCAGAGCCTGGGGTGGTAATCTCTCCCCACTGCTTCTCTACCGGAAAACTTTTTCTATTAAAAAAATGATGCTTGACTTCTGTGACCTGGGAGGAGCCAGAGACCAAGCAGAGAAGCTGCAGCACTAGCTGTTGCATCAGGGCCCTGGCCACTTGCTCATGAACCCCCACTTAGTCAGTGTCTCCCAGTGTTTTTTTCCCAGGAAGAGTTTTGTTGATTAATTTAAAGATGGTACTTGGCTTCTGCATCCCAAGAGTCAGTATGGTCCAATCCCAGAAAGACTGGGCTGCATCAGAGAGCCCTGGCCACTAGTTTCCTAGCCCTTACTCAGTCAG
Source organism: Carlito syrichta (assembly GCF_000164805.1). Taxonomy (NCBI): domain Eukaryota; kingdom Metazoa; phylum Chordata; class Mammalia; order Primates; family Tarsiidae; genus Carlito; species Carlito syrichta. The sequence goes on from NW_007247004.1 coordinate 92,997, forward strand.
CCACTTGCCTGTCTACTCACTCACCAGAATGTACACAAAATTTTCCATACATTCGCACCAGGACCCACATAGTCTGACTGGACAGCTGCCATCTTCCCAACCTCTCAAGAAATTTTCAAATCTAATGGAGGAATGTTAATATCATTCTGTGACAATGCTTAACCCAAAATGAGCAAGACAAAGTATGCAATGCAGCTGCCTGACCTGGAGATTAATTTCACCTCCTTACCTAAACTATTCCAAGGGAGCAAGAGCTGTTCCCACCTACTACCCATGATGAGAGTATTATAAGCTGGAAACCATGTGATCCATTACATCATGGAGAAACTAAAGGCCAGTAGATTTAAACTGGTCATCTTTAGTAAACTGACTTCAGTTGACCAAGTGCTAACCATTCTCAACTCTTGCCTTAAACTTAGTCCTTTTGAACTATTATATGGCAGTCTGATTTCTTATTTGATACTGAGACTTACAAGCTTGCTGAGACTTGCTAGCTATATCACTTCCACAGCACAGTTTCAACTAGTAGCTCAAGAATTAGGCCAAAATGTATTGCAACAACCTGAAAACCTTGACCATGTCTTATATCTGCCAAGCACTCAAGTTCTTATTAAAACTTGGAAAGATCGGCCTCCTTCTTTTCAACTAGCTCTTATTTGGAAGAGTCCTTACACTGTCTTACTTTCCATCCCCACCACCATCAAGATGCCAGAAATTGCCAGCTGGATTCACCATTCCAGAATAAAAACATATCACTTCCCTACAGTGGAGGAAGACATGGGGGTTCTGTCAGATACCTGGACCTCCAAGTCTCTCCAGTATCTCAAACTTCTTTTCATACACAACAGGGAAGAAAAAGATAAGTAATATCTTGATGGTTCACTATAGTTGGTCTTATAATCCTCCTTACTCTGAGAATATATATGTTGGTGAACCTTCTTTTTGAGATAGATTTTCTTTGTCTGAGTATTTATTTTAATATTCGCTATATTTTTAAAAACCATATAACTCTATGTTTTATTGTTTTTATTTACACATTTAATATTAATTACCTCCATATACCTATATGGTTCAAAACATTTAACAAAAACTTTGCAGAGAGCACAATTATTAAAATCTGCCAACTCCTTTTGTTTGTTGGCTATGCATAGTTTCCTCCTCATCAGAGGCAGGGATGCCTTACCCAGCCACAACATGAAAACTGGAAATTACTTAAGATCAGCACATTTTACTTATCACAGGAACGTTTCTATACAAAAGCTTCCCCCCATTTTCCATATCTCACACAAGCCAGGCAGATTTTTCAATGATTCCTTAAACCTACTCCTGCTATTTGGGCTCCTTATTGGGACTCCTTTCTTTTGCTTTTACCCTCATCAGCCAAGCCCCTTTATGTGTCACTGCTGCTAGGAGCTCCAGAACTTTTATGGACTTTCTTGAATCTCGTCAAGGTAATGTGACTTTTGCCATTGGGGATGCCAATTGAGTTTTATTTTCACCAGGGGTCCTAAATATTAAGTAAGATTTCCATCTCCCCAAATGTTATCACTTCTGGGCCATTTTTCCCAAAGGATAGCATCCAATTTTGCTCACTTGTGCTCAAAACAAACCATAGCAACAACAAAGCGAATACGTACAGTGCCAAGGATCCCAAGCTTTTTACTCTCATGTGGAATCCCTTCTTTCTGATGCTACAGGCATATTTTTTTCTGGAAAAATAAAACCCAGCTTTCCACCCAGACTACTCCTCCATTTCTAGCTCCCCCTTGCAGCCACCAATTTAGCTATGGATTATCACTTTTTAGGTAGTCAGGAAAAATATTGGTCATTCTTTGGAGCTGACCTAGTCTCTTTCTGCATCCATTCTTATTTACTTAACACAAGATTTATTTTTTATGTGAAACACAGGCCCATCTTTACCTCTTTGACCAGACTGTGTGCCTTCGTGTACCTTGTCCCTAGACTTTTTATTGCCATGGGTGATACCCCCTTACCTTTGTTCCTGTTGGCAACATTACATCAAGCTTGCTGAGTAATTTATTCAGCTAATTATCTTCTTTCTTAAACTTGGCATCACTATAGGTACCGCTACAGGAATCACTGGCATTGTCACTGATTCTCAACCCACAGTGCCCTGGCCCTAGAACTAGCTCAACAAATAGAGTCTACTGTTTAGGCTACGACAGAATTGCAACAACAAATTGACTGTCTTGTGAACTTGGTTCTTGAAAATTGCAGGGGTTTTGACATAATGACTGTAGCCCACAGGGGAAATTTGTCTTATACTTGGGGAAGAATGTCATTTCTGGATTAACAGATTAGAACAAGTCCAAGGACACATAAGAGATTTTGTAAGCCAGGCCTTGTGTTTCTGAGAACAAGCCACTGAGGACTGGTTTCTTTGGAATAATACCTCATCTTGGTTCTCATGGCTGTTACCCTCTCTGGGGCCCCTAGCTTCTATTATCCCCCTATTGATATTTGGGCTTCATTTGCTAAACTTCTTAACCGAATTTATTTTATCTTGTATAGACATTATTAAGCTTCAGATGGTCTTACCAGCCTCTGCCATCAAGACAACTAGATCTTTATGTCTTCTTTGAACTCTGTAGGTTAAACCTTCCATAAAGCAGCCTCTGAAATCTCCCCAGAGTGACAGCTAGCAAGTAGAAGAGATCCCAAAAAATCATCTATGTCCCTTTTCATCAGAAAGCAGCTACAGAAAAATGACACTCCTCCCTTGTCTTGAAAGATTTCAGGGTCCTGAATCTTGAGGGAGGAAATTTAACCTAGATAGGCAGTTAGATGGACATAAACAGGTTAAAGAGGAGGCTTCACAATGTGGCACCCATGAAGGAAGGAACACCTAACAATCATTCTAACAATCATTCACTCCAGGGCCGCAACTGTCAACTTGTAACTGATAACACCCTGGGAAGGAGGAAACTGACACAAAGGAAATTCTGTGGGGCCATGCAGGTGTTCTAAATACCAATTTGTCTTCTATTCGATCTTCCTGAGGTGGCAGTAGTGAGCAATGTCACCGTTGGGTAGGATATACATCGATCACTGGGTCAAGCATGCACAGAAACCCTCAGTTATTTAATATCCTCAATCATGAACAGAGAAAATGCAAAATAAGAGATGATATCATGGAGGAGACCAAAATAAAGGAAGTTAGAGATTATTTTAAAAAGCACAAAAACCCTCAGGGCTGTTCCTAGCTGAATCAACTACTTACACTCTTTTGGAGTGTACTCTCTTGCTTAAATAAAGCTTCTCCTTGCTTTGCTGCTTTGTCTCTTGGCTAAATTATTTCTCCTAAGAGACAAGAACCAGGGATGTGCTGTTGAATTTCTATGTCAGTAACATGTTTTTTAAGCCTACTGTTTTATTTTTATCTATTGTTTATTTTTCTATTTTGATGTTCAGTCCTATTATTATTATATTACTGTATATTTTTCTCTACAATTCTGTGAATGTTTGCTTCATATATTTAGCTGAGCCAAATAAGACTCTTTTTAAAAATGAAATTATGCAGCCTCAAGTATCTCTTTATAACAACGCAAAATGTACAAATACAGATATCAGTATTGAGGAGTGGGACATTGCTATAAAAGTTGACGTTGAAGAAGTGACTTTAGAAATGGATAATAGGCAGGGATTGGAAGAGTTTGGGGGGGTGCTCAGAAGAAGAAAAAAAGATGAGGGAAAGCTTAATATTTATTAGAGACCAGTTAAGTGATTGTGAACAAAATGCTAATAGAAATATGGACAGAATAGAATTTGACTTCCTGAAAGATGGCGATGGCACAGGTGGGACTGTGAGAATCGCCACGAAAGTGAGTTTCCATAAAACTCTCACTTTCCCCCTGCCAGCCGTGCCAATTCGAGGCCTGGAGGCCCTTGGTCCCATGCACCGCTTGTCTGCTGTGGCTGCTGCCACTGTTCCACTCCAGGCTGCCCTGGGCTTCCGGCCACATGGAGCTCTGGGTTCCCTCCCTGGCTACACCAACCCACCGGGCGCCCAGCTGCCACTGCCCACAGAGGCCCTCGGCTCCCACCCTGTGAAGCTCTGGGCTCCCTCGCTGGCTTACCGCACTGCCGGGCACCTAGCCATCACTGCCCACAGAGGCCCTTGGCTACAACCTCATAGAACTCTGGGCTCCCTCCCTGGCTACACTGCCTCACATCCCACCCCAGGCTGCTGCCACCCGGGGAGGCCGTCCGCTCCCAGCTCTGTGGAGATCCAGGCTCCCTCCCCGGCTGCACTGCCCCACCCAGCCACAAGCTGCCACCGCCCAGAGGCCCTTGGATCCTGGGCCTTTGGAGCTCTGAGCCCCTCCCTGGTTGCAGCACCCCACCCAGCCCCAAGCTGCTGCAACCTGCAGAGGACCTTGGCTCCCACCCCCTCAGAGCTCTGGGCTCCCTCCTGAGCTGCAGCATCCCACCCTACCATGCCCCAAGCTGCCACCACCACCTGCAGAGGCCCTCAGCACCCACATCTCGGAGTTCCAGTCTCCCTCCCTGACTGAAATGTCCACCCCACCCAAGCCACCGCCACCCGCAGAGGCCCTCTGTGGAGCTCTGGGCTCCCTCCCTGGCTGCAGTGCCCTACCCTACCCCAAGCAACTGCTGCCCACGGAGGCCCTCAGTACCCACCCCTTGGAGTTTTGACCTCCCTCCCTAACTGAAATGTCCCACTCTGCCCCAAGTCACTGCTGCCTGCAAAGGCCCTCGGCTCCCATCACACAGAGCTCTGGGCTCCCTCCCTGGCTGCAGCACCCCACCCAGCCCCAATCCTCCACCACTCTGGGAGGCTTGCAGCTCCCTTCCTGTGGAGCTCCAGGCACCCTTGTTGGCTTCATGGACCTGCCCCCAGATGCCCTGCTCTACGCTGACCAGCAACACCTGGCAATCTCACGCTCCACCTCTCCTGACTCACCACTGCTCACAACAGGACCAGAGAACAGCTGGAGCTCTAAGACCAGGCAGAGACCTGCATTGCCCCATGAGCTCCACCAAGCTCTGTGCATCCTCCAGCTTGGGATCTAAGAAAAAAGAAAGGAAAAGAGGCCCAAGCCACATGTGACATTCCAACAAGCAGCACACAGCTGTCTCGCACTCTGCCTTCCCCAGCACAACCTGGCTGCAGTAGTATCAGAGATCATCTGGAGCCCTGTGACCAGGCAGAGACCTGCATTGCCCTGCCCACCTCCACCCAGCTCTGCCCAGCCTCCAACTTGGGAACTAAGACCTCATGTTTGTGTAGGGAAATAGCACATCATAAGGAGGTTGGTCAGCTTGTGTGACTGTATGATTGTATGTCCTAGTTTTTTTGTTGTTGTCATTGTTGTCTTTTTGTTTGTTTTTGTTTTTTTCTCTTACTCTTATCTGTCTCTGGGTCTATTTTCATTTGTTAGCTGATACCTTTGTCTGTTTTCCCTCTTAATCTTCTCTCTCTCCAACTTCTGCTTCCCACCCTCACTATTCCATTTCTTTCCTTTTTCTTACCTCATTTTCCTTTCAGGGAGCAAATGTATACTCCCACTGCATGGACAGATTACAAGACAGTGGGAAGCAGGTTCCAGCGTATCTATACACATGTCAGTGGATACTGGGATCTGCAGATAGATTTTGAATCACAACTCCCTCTCAAATAAATCTCAAAACTGCAAAAAGTATAGCCCCCAATCTGCAGTCCAGCTTCAGAATTGAACAAAGTCAGAGGATTCACACAAGGAAGAATAGGAAATTGAGCAAACAGAAGTAAAAGAAACCCCTGCCACCCATGAACAACAGATTTAAAGAAGACGAGGGGAAAAAACGGCAAAAGTGAGGAGGAAAATCTACACAAATGAAGAAAAAACAAAAGAAGAATATAGGTCTCACACAGAACCTTGGGAAATCAGATAATGAGGAAACAGACTTCAGAATGCAAACAATGAAGAGCCACAAGATTGACTGGTCACATACTAAAAACCCAGACATCAAGATACTGATGCAGAGAATAAAAAGATTTGAGGAGAGACAAGAGGAAAATAGGAAGGAGTTGATAACTGGGATAACAGTAGTAAAGAATACTGTGATTGAAAGCAATAACAAATTAGTAAGCATGGAAAGCAGAATTAAGCAAGTAGAAGACAGAATCTCAGAACTTGAAAAACAAAATATAAAACTAAAACCAACTGTCAAAAGCACACAAAGGAGTTTTAAAAGACAGAAAAAAATCTTCAAAAGATGAGCGATTACTTCAAGAGAACAAATTTAAGGGTAAATGGACTTCCTGAGGAAGAAACAGAGACAGAGACCACCCTGGAACAAACATAACATGAAATTATTCAAGAAAATTTCCCTCACATCATCAGTGATGTGAAAAGTCAAACACAAGAGATTCAGAGGACCCCTGCAAGACAACATATGAGAAGACCAACTCCTAAGCACATAATAATTTGCCTGAACAAAGTAAGTACAAAAGAAAAAAATCCTAGCCTGTAATCCCGCACCTTTGGGAGGCTGAGGTGAGTGAATTGCCTGAGCCCGCAGGTTCGAGACCTGCCTGGGCAGCGAGACCTCATCTCTACAATAAGTCGAAAAATCAGCTGGGCGTGGTGGCGCATGCCTGTAATTCTGGCTACTCGGAAGGCTGAGGCGGAAGGATCGCTGGAGCCCAGCAGGCTGAGGCTGCGGTGGCCGGGAGCGGCCACTGCACTCCAGTCTGGGCAACAGAGTGAGACTCTAACTCAAAAAAAAAGAAAAGAAAAAAAATTCTAAAAGCAGCAAGAGGAAAAGGTCAGACTACCTCCCAGGGAAGACTAATCAGAACAGCAGCAGATGTATCTACAGAAATGCTTCAGGTTAGGAGAGCTTGGAGTCCAATCTTCAAAGTTCTCAAAGATAAACAATTTCAACCAAGAATAACCTACCAAGTAAAGCTAAGCTTCATCAGTGAGGGAGAATTAAAATCTTTCCCAGACATCCAATCCCTAATAACCCATGCTGCCTCCAGACGACCCCTGCAAGAAACTCTTTAAAAAGTATTAAACACAGAAGAAAAAGGAAAAAGAACAGCAATGTTCTTCACAAGAGTACAGGAAAAAGATTGAAAACATACATGAACCAACCCAAAAACCAAAAGAAAGACAACAAAGAAACAAGTACAACAACAACAATATAAGAACCTCATTACAAAGATAAAACCTCACATTTCAATAATTAGCCTGAATGTGAATGGACTAAGTGCACCACTGAAAAGACATAGAATGGCAAAATGGATAAAATATCATGAGGCAACAATGTATTGTCTCCAAGAGACTCTTCTCACCAGAAAAGACACTTACAGACTCAAAGTAAGAGGATGGGAAGCAAAATTTCAGGTGAATGAAACACAAAAGAAAGCTGCAGTAACAATCTTAATCTCAGACAAAATACCCTTTAAGCAACCAAAAATTTAAAAAGATGAAGAAGGTCACTATATAATGATAAAAGTTTCAATCTATCAAAAAGAAATATCCATTCTAAACATATATGCAAGTAACCTAGGAGTACCACATTCATAAAGCAGCTTCTAGGCATACTTAAAAAAGAGATTGACTCTAACACTGTCATAGTTGGGGACTTTAATACCCCACTCACAACCCTAGACAGATCATCAAGATAAAAAACATCAGCAAGGAGACCCAGAGCCTCAATGAAACTCTTGAACAAATGAACTTAATTGATACCTGCAAACACTCCACCCAATGACCATAGAATATACATTCTACTCATCACCACATAGAATATACTGTAAGATTGACTACATCATTGGTAATAAATAAAACATAAACAAATTTCATAAGACTGAAATTTGCCCATGCAACTTCTCAGATCACAGTGGAATAAAAATAAATATCAACAACAACAAAGTTCCCCCAAAACCCACAAAGATATTAACACTTAACAGTACAATGCTAAGCAACTCCTGGGTCAATGATAAAATCAAAACAGAGATTAAAAGGTACTTGGAAGCAATTGAAAATGAAGAAACATCTTACCAAACCTCTGGAATGCCCTAAAAGCAGTAGTAAGAAGGAAATTCTTGTCTTTAAAAACACACATGAAGAAAATGGAAAGATCACAAGTTAACAGCCTAACAATTCACCTAAGGAAGCTGGAAATGCAAGACCACTAAAACCCTAACTTCAGGAGAAAAATTCAGATCACCAAAATAAAAGCCCAAATCCAGGACATAGAAGACAAAAAGATAATACAAAAAAAATCAACAAAACAAAAAGCTTGTTCTTTGAAAGGATAAACAAGATAGATGGCTCCCTAGCTAGAATGACCAAGAAAAAGAGAGAGAAAACCCAAATAAACTCAATCAGAAACACAAAAGATGAAGTCACAACTAACCCTGAAGAAATGCAAAAGATTATCAGAGACTACTGTGTACGCTTGTATGGGAACAAACTTGAAACCCTAAAAGAAATGGAGGACTTTCTGACATCACACAACCTCCCTAGGTTGAAACAAGAAGAAACTGAGACCCTTAAATAGACAATAACAATCAAGGAAATTGATTATGTCATTAAAACAATGCCTACAAAAAAAAGTCCTGGACCAGATGGCTTTCCTGTAGAATTCAACAAAACACACAAAGAGAAACTGATGGCAATTCTATTAAAAGTATTCCAGGTGATTGAGAAAGATGGAACTCTCCCCAAATCATTTTATGAAGCTAATATCACATTGATATCCAAGCCAGGCAAAGACCCAACAAAGAAAGAGAACTACAGGTCAATATCTCTGAAGAACATAGTTGCAAAAATTCTCAACAAGATCCTAGCAATCCAGATTCAACAACACATCTCACAAATCATTCATCAAGAACAAATAGTACTTATCCCCAGAAGGCAAGGCTGCTTCAATATTTGTAAGACCGTAAATGCAATTAAATATAACAATAGACGTAAAAACAAAGACCACATGATTATATCATTAGATGCAGAGAAAAGCTTTTGATAAAATCCAGCACTCCTTCTTGATAAAAACCCTCAAACATCTAGGGATAGGTGAAACATACCTCAAAATAGTAAAAGCCATCTATGAGAAACCCACAGCCAGCATACTCCTAAACAGACAAAAATTGTAGCCATTTCCCCTGAAAACTGGAACAAGAGAAAGATGTCTACTCTCATCCTTCCTGTTCAACATAGTTTTGGAAGTCCTAGCTAGAGCAGTCAGAGAAGAGAAGGTGATCATGGGTATCCAAATAGGAAAAGAGGAAGTCAAGCTATTGCTTTTTTCAGATGACATGATTGTATACCTTGAAAACCCAAGAGAATCTGCCAAAACCCTCCTTGCACTGATAAAGGACTTTGACAAAGTCTCAGGGTATAAAATAAATGTACAAAAGACATCCGCATTACTATACACCAATAATAAACAAACAGAAACCCAAATAAAAAGCACAATTCCATTTACAATAGCCACAAAAAAAATGAAATACCTTGGCATCTTTTTAACCAGAGATGTAAAAGACTTTTACAATGAAAACTAGAAAACACTGCTCTAAGAAATCAAAGATGACACAGACAAGGGGAAAAGTATTATATGCTCATGGATTGGAAGAATCAACATTGTTAAGATGTCCATTCTACCTAAGGCAATCTACAGATTTAATGTAATATCCATCAAATTACCAGCAACATTCTTCTCAGACCTAGAAAAAACAATACAGGAATTCATACAGAAACATAAATGACCAAGAATAGCCAAAGAAATCCTCAGTAGAAAACAAAACCAAAAAAAAGCAGGAGATAAAACACTCCCAGACTTTAAACTTTATTATAAAGCTACAATAATCAAAACAGCAGCCTGGTATTGGTACAAGAACAGGCATATAGACCAATGGAATAGAATTGAGATCCCAGAAACAAAATCTCAGTTTCTCAACCAGCTCATCTTCAACAAAGCCTCCATCACCCACTGCTGGAGAGAGGAGATTCTTTTCCATAACGGTGCTTAGAAAACTGACTGACCACATGCAGAAGATTGAAACAGGACCTCTACCTATCCCCATACACAAAAATTAACTCAAAATGGATCACAGACCTAAATGTAAAACCTCAAACTGTAAGAACCAAAGAAAATGCAGGAGACACTCTTTTGGAAGCTGGAACTGGCAACCAATTCCTGATCAAAATCCTAAGTGCCCAGGCCATAAGAGATAAGATAGATAAGGCGGACCTTATTAAACTGAAAAACTTTTGCAAAGCCAAAGAAACCATCAAGAGAGCAGGGAGAGAGCCCACAGACTGGGAAAAAATATTTGCCAACTCCATGTCTGACAAGGTCTAACATCTAGGATCTACAAGGAACTCAAATGCGCTGAAAAGAAAAAAGCAAACAGCTCCATTACTAAGTGAGCTAAAGATATGAAGAGATACTTCTAAAAAGAAGACAAAAGAGCAACCAAAAGATATATGAAAAAATGTTCAGCCTCACTAGTCATCAAGGAGATGCAAATTAGAACTACACTGAGATACCACCTAATTCCAATCAGAATGGCCATCATCAATAACTCAAAAAATAACAGATTCTGGAGAGGATGTGACAAAAAGGGAACACTTCTATACTGTTGGTGGAATTGCACACTAGTTCAACCTCTGTGGAAATCAGAGTGGCAATTCCTAAAAGTTCTAAAAATCGACCTTCCATATGACCCCACAATCCCCCCGCTGGGAATATATCCAGAAGAATGCAGGTCACTCTATAAAAAAGATATTTGCACATGTATGTTTATTGCAGCATTGTTCACAATTGCAAGAACACGGAACCAAGCGTGTTGCCCATCAAAAGAGGACTTGATAAAAAATGTGGTACATATACACAAAGGAATACTATGCAGCCACAAAGAAGAACAAAATAATGAACTTTGCATCAACCTGGATGGAATTACAGTTTATAATACTGAGTGATCTCTCACAGAAACAAAGAGCTGAGTATCACATGTTCTCACTCATAAGTGGACCTTGAACAACTATCATATTACTATAAGGAAAGGATTGAAAGTGGGGGGAAATTGCGAGGAGGGGACTGGGGGCTGGGGAGGTGGAATTGACAGTAGTCAATATCTGCCTGGGGAAGAGGAGGCACACCTTGTTGATAAGGCCACCTACAGGGTGAATTTTTGTATACCTAGTCCTGAATTGTACCCCACAATTTTAAATAAAAATTAAAAGAGGAAAAAAAAGAAAAAAGAAATATGGACAGTGAAAGCAAGACTGATAACATCTCAGATGGAAATGAAAAGCTTATTGGAAACTGAAACAAAGGTCACCCTTGTTACATCTTAGCAAAGAACTTTGCTGCATTGTGTCCATGACCAAGGACTTTGTGTAAGGTTTAACTAGAGAGTAATTACAAGTTACCGGTAGAATACATTTTGAAGCCTCAAGGCATTCAAGAAGTGGCATGGCTGCTCCTAACATCCTATGATCATATATGGGAACAAATGAATTACTTAAAATTGGGGCTTATATTTAAAAGGGAAGCAGAGCATTAAAGTTTGGAGAATTTGCAAGCTGTCTATATGGTAGAATAAGAGTGTTTTCAGGAGATAAATCAAAGCAGCCTGCAGAGCAACCACTTGCTAGAGACATTAGCATGACTAAAAGGGAGCCAGGAGCTAATAGTCAAGACAGTGAAAAAACACCCCTGAAGATATTTCAGAAATCTTTTAGGCAGCCCCTCCTTCCCTGGCCCAGAGCCCTGGGAAAACAGAACTAGAGGATCAGGCCTGGGGCACCATTTCCCTGTACTACCTCAGGAACTGACTTCCAGCATCCAGGCAGGTTCAGACTCAGTCTCAGTTCAAGATAGATACAGCTGGAGCCACCACTCTGGAAGAAATGAGTCGTAAGCCTTGGCAACTCTGTGTGGTTTGTTAGGTCACACTTCCAGTGAGGCCTCCAGAATGCTAGGTCAGACCCGCTGTAGTGTGAGTGTCTGGTGTGCAATCCAATGCTGCATGAAAGGTGCAAAGAATTGCACAAAAATTAGATAAGAAAATACAATTTATTCAAAAAGTAAATTAGAGAGAGAGAAAGAGGAAAGAGAAAATTCACCTCCCCAAGGTAGGGAAGGGGGCCATAGCCAAGAAATATTGTGAAGGCCATAGCTCAAAGAGCACATGGCCACACCAGAGTCTAGTATGGCAAGAGCGAATGGTTTCTTGAGGTTGAATGCTTTCAATCATTCCCCTTTGTTGGGAGCAGGTCCTTAAGGTGGTTAGGTAGTGGTCTGTTCCATGTCATCATGAAGAGGCATGTAAGGGCAGGTACTGATGGCAGGTGAGAGGCAACAGGCAGATGGTTGGGTTAGTCTCATGATTGCTGCCATGGTAGGGTCTGTCTGTGTCAGGTAAATCATGAAGGGCTGATTAGGTTAACTTGGGTCTTATGGGGTGGAGGCAAACAGTTGAACCAGAAAAGCAAATTAGCACAAAACAAACTGGGGAAGAGATTGTGAAACAATTATCAATAGCTACCCCTGAGAAACCAGATCTGTTCTTGGCTAGTGATTAGAGGGCAAGTTAAGTGAACTTCTAGAAAGACATGAGCTTTAGGCAATGTTAAAATGGCTGCTCATTGGGTATGTTAAATCCTTCTTATGTCCTTTCATTTGTATATTAAATCCATGTTACGTGTTTTCATGATGTTAAGACTGCAGGTGCATAGAATGCAAGAGTGTTGGAAGCTATCGACTTTCACTTCAATTTCACAGGATGGACTTCACAGGATTTCACAGGAGCAGAGCCCCCTTAGAGAACCTCTACTGGGGCAGTTCTGTGGGAAGATGTAGAGTTGGAACCTTCACACAGGGTCCCCATTGGAGCATTGCATAGTTGAGTTGTGGGACTGGAGCAATTGCTCTCCAGACTCCAGAATGTTAGAGGCACTGGCAACCTGCCCCTTCAACATGGAAAATCCACAGTCATTCCACTACAGACTATGAGAACAGTCATGTGGATTGCACCCAGTAAAGCCATAGGAATAGGACTGTCCAAGATCTTGTGATCCCACTCCTTAAACTAATGTGCCCGGGATGGAGGAACAGGGAGTGAAAGGAGACTGTTTTGGAGCTGTAAGGTTAATGTATACTTTGTGGGGTTTCAGATTTGCATGGGGCCTGTTGAGATTTTCTTTTGAATGATTTACTGTGCTTGAAATGAGAATGTTTACCCAATGTCTGTACTACCACTGTTTCTTGGAAGCAAGTAACTTTGTTTGGTTGTGTTATCATTATTTTTAATCTTGTAGCCTTAATAAGTGGAAGAAACATGCCTGAGTCTCAGATTAGACTTTGAACATTTGAGTTGATGCTGGAATGAGTTAAGACTTTGGGGGACTATTGCAAAGGCATAATTTCATTTTGTTATATAAGAAGAACATTAGATTTAGGGGGCCAAGAATAGAATGATACTGTTTGGATGTTTGTTCCCTCCAAATCTCATGTTGGAATGTAATCCCAAATATTGCAGGTTGGGCCTAGTGAGAGGTATTAAGGACAAGGAGGTAGATCTCTTATGAATGGTTTGGTGCCCTCCCTGCTGTAAAGAGGGAGTTCTTTTTTTTCCTTTTTTATTATAGATTCAGGGGTACACATGCATGTTTGTTACATGGGCATATCGTATAGTGGTGGAGATTGGGTTTCAGGTGGCCCATTCCCCAAATACTAATCATTATACCCAATAAGTAATTTCTGAACCTTAGCCCCCTTCTCCATCCCTCCTCCTTATGTGTTACCAATATCTATGATTTTATCTTTGTGGCCATTTTGTGTCCACATGTAAGTAAGAACATGTGGTGTTTGGTTTTCTATTTATGAGTCAGTTTACTTAGAATGATGATCTCTAGCTCCATCTATGTTGCTGAAAAGTACATAATTTAATTCCTTTTTATGTCTGCAAAGTATTCCATGATGTATGCATACTATTTTTTCCATATCTAGTCAGTCAATTGTTAACTGGTTCTATGATTTTGCTATTGTAAATAGTGCTGCAATTAGCATAACAGTATAGTATTATATATATATATTGATTTATTTTCCTATGGGTAGATTCCTTGTAGTGAGATTGCTGAGTCAAATGGTAATTCAATCTTTGGTTCTTTGGAAAATCTCCATACTGTATTTCACAGAGTTTTTACTGTATTAGTTCACATGAAAACTGATGGTTAAAAAGAACCTGGCACCTCCTCCCATCTATCTTTCTCTTTTCCCTTGACATGTGACATGCTTGCTCCCTCTTTGCCTTCTGCCATGATTATTATTTTCCTGAGTCTCTCACCATAAGCAAATGCTTACACTATGCTTCTTGTACAGTCTTCAGAAATATAAATCAAATAAAATTCTTTTTATCTATAAATTCCACAGTCTCAAACATTTCTCAATGCAAAATGGACTAAGACAAAGACTTTTGCCAGCAAGAATAGGAAAAATGGCACATTTTGTGCCTTCTTTCCAAGCTCGATGCAGAGATAAATTTCTGCAATCTTTCATTGAAATTAGGTATTAAACTTCTCAATGCCTGAAAGAGAAAATGGGAACTTTTTGTGCCTTATTCTATGGCTTGCTTCACTGATAACTTCAGACCAGAAATGTCTACCTGCTAGAAAGGTGTGTGACTTCTGGCAATGTGAACAGGAGAGTTGAAAATCACTACAGCTTCTTTCCTAGATTTCTCCAGCATTAAATTCAGATACGCAAACACTGCCTGGAATTGGTTTCTACATGCATTGAGCATCCCAACTTCTACAGCCTTTGAGTGGCTGGTTTTTAAATAATCTGGCTCTGGTAATTAATGAGGCTTCCTAATCCAAAGTCTCCTAGACTGAGGAAAGCAAAAGGATGATTTTTGAGCTTGCAAGTGTTCAGTATTAATCTTCCCAGGTTCAAATTGAGCAATAAAATTAAGAGTACAGGCTTCTACCTCAGATCCTTTGGTTGGTGTAAGATAGAACAAGTGGAAGATAAATTCTGGAAATCTGCTTTTCTTAAAGAAGAAAGGTAGTCACACAATGAACATCCAATTTCTCCAACTGAATTTCAAGGGATGGCTTCTATCCCACCCCACCCAAAGAAATAGCATGATTTGACACTCTTTAATTTCTTGGAGGTCACTAAAAACAAATACATCAGATTGAAAAAGCACAGTGTTAAGAGGCACCTAGAATCTATGTCAGGGCTGATGAGGAGGAACAACTTCTACATGAGATCAATCTAACAATGAGAGAGGTGGTTCTTGTACCTAATTTGAAAATACCAACACAGAGAATGAAGACACATGAAGAAACAGGGAAATATGATCCAAATAAAAGAATATGATAAATCTCCAGAAGACAAACCTAATGAAATGAAGTTATGTAATTTACCTGACAAGGAATTAAAACAAAATCATACCTTGTTTTACTGTGCCACAGTTTATTGCATTTCCCAGATATTGCTTTTTAATATTTAAGATTTTGGTACGCTGTATCAAAGAAATCTGTTGACTTTATGTTTATCACAACAGATTTTCATTTTGTCTATCTGTGTCACATTTTGGTAATTCTCAAAATATTTTTTAGTTCTTTATTGTTATATATGTTATTGTGATCTGTAATCAGAGATTTTTGATGTTAGTATTGCAACTACTTTATGGTGTCACCACGAATCATGACCCCATAAGCTGGTAAATTTAATTCATATATGTTGTTTGTCTTCTTATCATTCCACTAAACAGCCATTCCCCTATCTATTTTCCTCTCCTCAGGAATCCCTATTTCCTGAGATATAGCATGATTAAAATTAGGCCAGTTAATAGCTCTACAATGACCTCTAAGTATTCAAGTAAAGCAAAGAGTCACAAATCTCTTACTTTAAGTCAAAAGCTATAAATGAATGATTAAGCTTAGTGAGAAAGGTATGTCAAAAGCCAAGACAAGCCAAAAGCCTCTTGAAACAGTTAGCTAAGTTGTGAAAAAAAAACCAGATCTTGAAGGAAATTAAAAGTGCAATGTCAGTGAACACACAAATAATTTTAAAAATGAAATGGACTTATTGCTAATATAGAGAAAGTTTTACTGGTTTGGATAGAAAATCAAACCAATCACAACATTTTCTCAAGCCAAAGCCTAATCTAGAGCAAGGCCCTAACTCTCTTTACTTCTATGAAGGCTAAGAGAGGAGAGAAAGCTTCAGAAAAAAAAGGAAAGGTAGCATATATTGGTTCATGAGGTTTAATGAAGAAGTCAATTGTATAACATAAAAGTGCAAGTTAAAACTGCAAGTTCTGGTTAAGGAGCTGTAGCAAATTATCCAGAAGATTTAGCTAAGATCACTGGTTAAGGAAGCTACATTAAACAACAAATATTCAATGTAGATGCAACAGCCTTCTATTGGAAGAAGAGTCTACCTCAGACATTAGTAGATAGAGAGAAGCAAATGTCTGGCTTCAAATCTTTAAAAAAACAGGTTGACTCTTTTGTTAGGAGCTAATGTAGATAATGATTTTAAGTTGAAGCCAAGGATCATTTACCACTTCAAAAATTCTAGGTTCCTTAAAATTTACACTAAATCTACTCTTCTTGCTCTCTGTAAATAGAAAAGTCCGAATGACAGCACATATACTTGGAACATAATTTGCTAAATATTTCAAGTCCATTATTAAGACCTACTGCTCAGGAAAAAATATGTTTTTCAAAACATTACTGGTTATTAACAATGCACCTGATTACCCAAGAAATCTGATGGAGATTTACAAGGAGATAAATGTTGTTTTTATGCCAACTAACACAACATCCATTCTGCAGCCACTGGATCAAGGAGTAATATTTACTTTTTTTTTTTTTTTTTTTTTTTTTTTTTTTTAAT
>NW_007247005.1:0-29210 GCF_000164805.1 Carlito syrichta
CGAGTGGATTGCCTGAGCCTGTGGGTTTGAGACCAGCCCGGGCAACTTGGCAAGACCTCACCTCTACAATAAATAAAAAATTAGCCGGGTGTGGTAGCGCACGCCTATAGTTCTGGCTGCTTGGAAGGCTGAGGCAGAAGGATCACCGGAGCCCTGCAGGTTGATGCTGGGGTGGCTGTGAGTGTGCCACGGCACTCCAGCCTGGGCGACAGAATGAGACTCCAACTCAAAAAACAAAAAAAGCTGACAATTTGTCTATCCTTGTTTGTGAGGTACCGTTCAGACAAGACTCTTTCCCCGCTATACATGGTTTCTTTCTTTCCCGTCCCTCAGCAAGCTGCCTCTGGCCAAGCCTGGTCTCTGAAGAATATGCATATTTCCAGTAATGAATTATGGGATGCTGGTGACCCATCACGGGTTGCAGATGGTCAAGCAAACCTAAAGATAATGTGGTCATCGCTCTTAAGCAATGTGATTATAAACACTCTATAGGAATTTAAATGATTTACTTGTTTGCTTTGATTATAAAACTGCTTGCTATACTGCCCCAAGTTATGGATTTTTTACCGACCAGCCGCCATCAGTGCCTCCTATAAGTTTTAATAAACCAGTGTCTCTCCCTGGTGGACCTCTGAGTGATTGATTTGGAGTAGGTTAAACATTACACACAAGCCCTGTCAGAGTTGGAGTTACAACATTACACTGTTTCAACGTTTCTTCTGTGTTCTTGGTCCCTGTGGAAGAACCAGGTAAAACAGGCCTTCCAGGTCATAGGAGCTTGGGACAGATGACTGGGCGGCTCTGCAACCTATGGCAGGGGCTCCCTGACCAGACACTTGTTGGCCACCGAAACAAGGAAGAGCTGTCCTGCTCCACCTCTTTTCTTATATTTGGGACCAGTCCAGTGGAGGAGAGACTTCTTACCAGATGTGGCCTGTGTGCCATAGTCTGGTGGGGTTGCAATGTCCTGTTGTGCATGGGGCCAGGCATCAGGTGTCCCCTGCCCTCACCCAGCTCCTGACACTTTTATATGTAGAAAGAATTCTATATGTAGAATCACCAGGTGTGGTGATTCACATTTGTAAACGTAGAACTTTTAAAGGATTGTTTGAAGTCAGGGGTTTGAGACCTGCCTGGGCAACATAGCAAGACTCATGGCTACAAAAAATGTTTCAAAATTAGCCAGACGATGTGCCTGCAATCCCAGCTACTCAGGAGACTGAGGTGGGAGGGTTGCTTGAGCCCAGGCAGTCAAAGCTACAGTGAGTTATGAATGAGCCACTGCACTCCAACTTGGGAGATAGAATGAGACCTTGATTCTCAAAAAAAAGAAAAGAAAAGAAAAAGAAAGCCTGCCCCAAACATTCAGTTTTTCAAGATGGGAAACCCTGCCTTCTGCAAGGAAGGAAAGGGCTTTGGGAACACCCTGCCCCCTCTGCTATGTTTCCACAGAAACATACCACCCCTGTTAGAGTTTTGCTTAGGGACTGTCAACCTTGTGCCATACCAGTGACCACTGTCATAGCAGAAGCACCATCTTAGAATTCCAGGGACCCTTGGAAAGGTTTATCCTGTTTTCCCTGTTTGCCAACAGATTATTCATTGTCCTTCTGTCCTCCTTTTCTAAAGGGG
The DNA here is from genome assembly GCF_000164805.1 of Carlito syrichta. NCBI lineage: Eukaryota > Metazoa > Chordata > Mammalia > Primates > Tarsiidae > Carlito > Carlito syrichta. The sequence goes on from NW_007247005.1 coordinate 1,633, forward strand.
GGTGGGATGGTGCATAATTTTTTAATTCTACATATGTGGATTTCAAATTAATTCTTATGAACACATTTTTGAGCCCATGGCCAGGCCCTGACCTACTGGCTTTATCTCATTAGATATGGGATATAATTGGTCACCTCATTGGCCTATTTATGCCTTCATTTGTTACTCATTCCAAGTGCTTCCCTGCAGGGCTCAGGTTTCAGAAGGAGGCCCGAAAAGGACCCTGGGTTGAGACTCAGGCTTGGAAAGTTGAGGACCCTCTGGCCAATTCTGAGCCTTGGCTCTTTGTTTTCATTGGCCAATGCCAACATCATTTGGGTGGAGTGGCTCCCTTGATGGTGGCTTCCTCAGGGTACTGGGCTTTGCTCCCAGTGTCCAGTGACCCCAGTTCTATATGACCTGGCCTCTGTCAGGAGTCAGCTGCCTGCCCTTTGGTAAGACTTTGGCCTTGAATGGCTTCAGGTCATTTTGAACAAGAAAAATTCCCTTTCCCTTGTAAGCTTTTTAAAGAGTTGATTCACATGGCAGATCTGACACTGTTTTGTTCGTTCTCATAAGTTTCAGAGCCACAAAAATGAAGCCAGAGGCAAGGATGTGGATAAGGCACAGGAAGGTTTTGACCATCTTTTGATACCCAGGAGGAACAGAGGTGAAAGGCAGTTTGTCCATTTGGGTCACCCATCTCTGTTCAGAGGCCAGAAAGGAGCCAACACCTTGCATTAAGAAAAGGGGCCCAAGTGGGGAGCCCTATGGCTCTCTCCATTGCATACCGGCTGGGAAAGGGTCAGGGACCCGTGTATGAGGTTAGACATTCAGCACAAGGCATAAAGCATGCTTCTAGAACTCCCTTGGAGTGACCAGACTTTTCTTTGACAGTAACAAGAATTTGTATGGGACACTTTTTACTTCTTGCCAGGCCTATCTCACGACTTATTGTTTCATAAGAGGATCCATATATCTGTCCTCAATTTCTTTCCTATTTACTATGAAATTTTACTTTCTTAGTTTACTATTCTGTGGCTTGTTAGGAACTGACCACACAGTAGAAGGTGAGCAGTAAGCCAGCGAAACTTCATTTGCATTTACAGCCACTCCCCATTGCTCGAATTACCACCCGAGCACCGCCTCCTATGAGATCATCAGTGGCATTAGATTCTCATAGGAGGGTGAACCCTATTGGGAACTGCGCATGTGAGAGATCTAGGTTGCACACTCCTTATGAAAATCTAATGCCTGATGTTTTGAGGCGGAGCTGAGGCAGTGATGCTAGTGCTGGGCAATGACTACAAATACAGATGAACATTAGCAGTAAGGTTTGACTGCACAGAGACCATAATAAATCAATTGCTTGAAGATTCATAACAAAACCCTATAAGTGAGCGGCAAGTGAGTTGATGTACTTCCGTTGTACAGCTGCATCTGATGGTGGGCTTTAAGTCAGAATCCAACAGTTATTTTAGTCTGTGTGTGGCCCACCCATTATTTTATTTACCACTTCCATCCATGCCTCTTTGTTTTAATGGTGAGTTGTATAATTTTTTGCATTATATATTGCAATGTAATGATTATAGAAATAAAGTGCATAATAAATGTAATGCACATGAATCATCCTGAAACCACCCCCCTGCCCCAGTCTGTGGAAAAATTGTCTGTGATGCCAAAAAGGCTGGAGACTGCTGGTTTTCTAACTTGAGGAGATGGATGGGATCCTATAACTCCTCTTGTGAGGATTGGAATTGGAAGAATGAGAGAATTAGTCAAGTGAAGGCAGGTGACACAGCAAAAATGACATGCAGGGTTCATATGGTGGCCAATGAGAGCCATTTGTAAGTTGTGGAAATGGAAGCAGGAGGATGGAGTAGCAACCCAGAAAGAAACAGATACACCACCAGGTGAGGGTAGCATGGCCTGAGGGGCAGAGGGTTGGGGATGGGGACAGTTCTGGGGATAGGGAAGAGGCAGGGGTGTCTCATCACTGAAACCAGTTACCGCTTTGCCACAAACTGTTCCTGGCAGGAGATACCATCCCATGGGCCAGGGTCACCTGGGAGTTGCCTCCAGGCAGGGCAGGTTTTTTTTTTTTTTTTTTAGTTTTGAATAAACAGCAAATACTTTTTAATAGAAGCAGATCCTAAATATTGCCTGTTCCATGTTTTAGTGTATGAATGTCTCAATTTTTTTTCTCAGTTTACAACTTTTTATTTCAGCAAATATCCATAGACACATACAAGTAGACAGAATAAAATAATGAAACCTCATGCACCCAGCTCTAAGATACAATGAATGTTTGTGTCCCCCCATAATCAATATGCTGAAATCCTACCCGCCTAAGGTGAAGATATATTAGGAACTGGCATCTCTAGGAGACAATTAGGTCATAAAAACCTAGTTAAAAGGGGGATTAGCGCACTTATAAAGAAGGCCTCAGAGAGTTATTTTTCCTTTTCTGCCATATGAGAATACACCGAAGAGATGGCTGCCTATGAATCCGGGCTCTCATCACACATAGTACCTGCCACCTTAATTTTGGACTTTCCAGTCAGCCTTCATAACTGGGGGGTATTTTTTTCTGTAGATCTAGTGTCATCTTGGTTAAACAGCTGCCAATTTCTGCCTCAGTATTTACAAGCAAGCCTGCCTTTGTCCCAGGGCCATAGACCATCCTCTCCACCCCAATCTGCCAGGCATGTGGGCACAGAGTGTGACTGGTTATACACAAATCCCCTTGTGGGTAGAGTAACTCAGAACCCATGCTCACCCATGGTGGGTCAGTGAATCCTCAGAAATGTAGACTGCCTACCTAGTGCTGTCCCTTCTGTGTGAAGGGTAATGGGCAGATGAACAAATGAGTTGTGTAATCATCATCATCATAATTATCATTATAACAATAGCTAGATTCATGGAACCTAGCACACAGTATATACCAGGCTCAGGGGTAAGTGCTTTATATTAACTCTGTGAGGCAGAAATACAATTATCCTTATTTTACAGAGAAGGAAACTGAGACCCAGAGACACTATGTACCAAAGTTCCACAGCCAGTAAATAGCAGAGCTGGCCAAAGTCTAACTCCAGAGTCCAGACTCTTGAGTACAACATTAAATGACCTGTATTCCTGTTGCAGAACCAACAATAAGCAAGCACAAACCATTTAGACTCCACAGAAGGGGGCAGTTCAAATCATCGAGTTCCTTCATATTATATATTTTTAGCCACAGACTTATTATGCCATAGTGAGTCCCTTAGGGAAAGGGGTTCTTTTTTCTCGTTGGCTGTAACTCAGCCTTTGGCATCGACCCCTTCTCACAGTAGGCATCTGGGAAGTTTTGCTGGCCAGCTTTCCCTTCCTTCTCCCTTAGAAAGTCCATGTCCCCTAGGTCAAGGAATATCAGCAGCCTGACAATGAACAGTAATTGAGCAATATATTTTTTATGTGCGTTAAAGTGGTTTTGGATTTTTAAAATGTGAATGCCACCAAAAGGCATGCTGTGAAAATAAAAAAGTCCTCCTTTTTTATCTTCTGGATGGCTTGGCAGTCATTCTTCTAGGTAAGTGTGCATACAGATAGATATAAGTGAAGGGGGTAGGTACTCCCTCTACGGCTCCCGTCATTCTTTCTTTTTATTTTAAAAATTAGGGTACAATTCAGGGTTAGATACATAAGTGGTCATCATACAAGTAAAGTTTGGGCCTCCCCTTGGCCCCCACTTTGCCTAATTTAAGGTTGGGTGCCCTTATTGAAGTTATGCTATTATTTTTTTTAATGGGTGCACCATAAGTTATTCAAACAGTCCCCTATTGATGGATACCTAGGTTATCTTCAATTCTTCACTTTTGCAAATAGCATTATAATCAATTCCTGTGTACATATGTTTTTGCACACTTTGAAGGAGCAGCTCTGCAGGATCTGGTCCTAGAAGTGGAATTTCTGTGTAAAAGGGTATGTAAACATTTTACATGTTGAGACTGTCCAGTTACTCTCTAAAAAGGTTGTTCCAACTCACGTTGCCACCAACAGTATGTAAGAGGATTTGGCCTGGCCCTGTATTTCTGAGTTTAATTGCACTCTTACATGTCCTTGCCTGGACTTCCTATAGGTCCCGGGATCCCAAGGCAGCATCTGCTTGCACAATTGGGTGCAGTTTTCCTATTGAAATTAATCAGGATCCATAAAAACAAGGCCTCCTGTGCAATAGCTTCCACGTTTAAGCAGTAAAAACAAAAACCAGAACAAAATAACCTAATGAAACAGAACTGGAGATTTGTGCGTATGTACTGAATATCTTACATTCTTTCAAAGATAGAAAGTCTGGAAAGTTTTCCATATGAACATCTCCCTTAATTTTGATATTCTGGGAACACTTGACATTTCTACTAAAAATATCTGGAAGAGTTATGAGTATATAGATGGTCATCGAAGCCACATTGTCATGTCCTGCTAAATTGATCTTTAAAATTTAGATTGTAACGAATCCAGAACTCAGTTTATCGTTGGTTAAATATAGTATTAGTGGTATTTTCCCAAAAAACTGTTCCCAGGTTTCGAGTGTGGATTGTAACCTCTTAAGTAACTGAGAAAAATTAGCTTTCACAATTTCAACCAAATGGCTTCATTTCTAGAAATCAACCTGTTGTAAGTGCAAAGATTACTCTTAAATAAATTGCAGATGATTAAAATCTTGAGATTGATTGGAACTAAAGCAAAAATAAGTAAATCATTTAAAGATATCTATCCAGTACCTATGACTTTGCACTTAAGATGTGGCAATTGTGCATGTGGCTTCTCACTTTAAAAAAGGGACTGTCACAATACTGGTCACAATTTTGACCAGTTTCATGCTGCATGAAGAAAATTCTATCTCAGAAACAGGATAGAGGACCGGCCAACTAGTTGTATAGTTTCGAATTCAACTTTGCCAAATGATTTGGGTTTGTGCTTAATAGTAATGATAAAACTAATAATAAATGTTACTATTTTCAAGGTTTAGTGTGTATTTAAATGAGTGACTGGTATCCTGGAAACTGCTTCCCTATTGAAATCCCAAGAGTCACAGAAGCAATGCTATCATTGTCTGTTATCATTGTTAGAGCCACCATTTATTAAGTGCTTACTGTATGCCAGGCATTATGCTAAGCATTTCTCTCCCATTTTGCAAATATAGTTCCTGTTAAAAAGGAAATGTTAATCCTTTTGAGAACTGAGGATAGGTGCTGAGTAGTTCAGTAGTTGGAGTAACATGACAAGCTGGCAAAGGTTCACCTGGAAATTCACCCTCCTCTGTCTATCCCCAGCAAGGTGCTGTGATCACTGTCTTGTGTGTGTCATTGTCTCAGGTGGCTCTGGTGCAAAATGTCCTAATGCCTGCTTGCATTCAGAAAGCATTTAGAGATTTTATTGGAAGAAGCATCCTCTGTGCAAAATGTTTTATGTGTGGGGCGGGTCAGGGTTTCTTTCTCTGAATAACCAAACAAAACAAACAGGACTTGGAACAAGTGAAAGGCTTCAGTTGAGCCAGCTTTTTGGTCTGTGTTTCATCATGTCTCAATTTCTGTAATGAAATTTTCCCACCAAACAGTGACACAAATGCCTTGGTCGCGGAGACTGAATTGGGTCTTTTCCGGAGAATGACACTTCTTCCATTGAAATGGCCCCTTTCTTGGACGGGCTACTGGGAGTGAGTGTATGTGTGTGTGTACTTGTTTGCTTCGTGAAGCGGGCATTCAGGTGGCACTAGGCTGTGGGTGACTTGTTCAGCTATTTGTGGAGAAGCTGGCAAACGTGGGCCTTCCCCTGGCAGGGAGGAGAAAGGGCCGCTTGTTTCAGAAATATCAGCAAAAAGGCTGGCGCAGGTGGGGCTCCCATCAGTGAAAAGTTGTTGGAAGCAAAGGCTGCAGGTGCTGCCGCGGGAACACGGACGTGTGCTTCCTGGGCCGGGCGCGGAGAACGAGGGCTGCCAATCTCCAAATAGAACCGCACTGTTGTCCCAAGGGTGAATGAAAAAGATGTTTCAGTGCTGTGGACGGATCTGGATGGTTTGCCACAGAGGACAAAAAGTCTCCTATAAAATTCCATTTACATAGTCCTATCTCACTTGGGCTTTTGGTGACCAGATTCAATTGTGCTGGTGTCCCCTGTGCAGTGTGATATCATAGCTTCAGAGGAAGGCTTTATTTAGAGGTCACACTAGTTTGTCCTGGGGATGTAGTCATTTTTTGTGTCACGGACAATGTTTTACTGTGGAGATATGAGCCAGATGGCTTAGCCACTTGCAGTCCGGAGCTGAACAGTGTCTGTATTGTCGGCGAATAAACAGAATCTATTGTTTGCTGCTCATGAAACTCTAGTGCCCACCACTGTTTAGAGATGAAGTATTTAATAAATTGTTAGGTCTCACTTTAAGAATCTATAAAACAACATCTCAGAAGGATGCAGGCCTCCCCAAAATATAAATCTCGTGTGTTCTTAAAAATCACAGCAACCTTTCTATTGGGCTTTCTTCCTTCCCCGCCCCCTACATCCCTTGAGGCCATTCACTCTTACAGCAGCAAAGGCTCTGATTTTTGTTTCTTTCTCACTGCAATCCATATGCTAATATGATCTGTAACACTCGTACTTGTCCGGGAGGTGGTCCCCCTCCAACTTTCTCACCCCTTCCAAACCATGGCTACTTGTCAATCCCAAATGGCACAGTGGAACCTTACAGGGTAGTGTGTGTGTGTCACAGAAATGTAGTTTCAAGATTTGCTTCCTCCTTTCTGCCTGAGATGATTCCTGGTACTCCAAAGATAAAAGGCGCAGTGTCTGGTGAACCCCTCCCACACGCTGAATTGGCCTCCCTCTGTGGGCAAATCTGCTCACTTACCCCAGGCTACCATTACCACCACTATCACCACAACAAAATCACACGCAGCACAACAACCCAGAAGGATTGCAAAATAATTGTTTCCCTTTGCAGAATGAGTTTAGAGTGTCGCTTTCTGAGCATTGATCACTATCTGCCTCTCCCCTCGGCCTTTTTTTTTTTTTCCAGCATGCATCTTGTCTTCCTAAATGAAGCACACGTTTCCATTTAACGTCGCCCAGCTGTGGCTGGGTATATTGCAATGTCAGAAGTATTCGTTTCCTGCTTTAATTGCAGCCAAAGCCAACCTTGACTGGCAAGGAGAAAGCCACTGACAGGTTTGGGCTGTGTCCAGACCTCCTCAGACTTTCTGTCAGCCAACTGTTTGACAGTATATGCAAATGAATGCAAATGCAGGGACACTGGCCGAACACCTGCAGAAAGTGACCATCCCCACTCAGGCTTGGCCTCCCCTGTAACCGGGGGTTTTGAAATGCTGCTTGGTTGCTTTCTGTCAGTTTATTATGCATTTGTCAGCAGAACGTTGGCCTGATAAAAACACTCCTCTTTGTCCTGAAGAGCCACAGAGCTCCATGTGGAGCTGCAAGTGCCAGGGGTAGTGGCATGGCTCCCGGCCAGCCCTTGTGAATCCTCTTCTATGTCTCCAGGACCCGAGCCGCTGCATCCGAACTCTTGTGGGCCTGCCCGCATGGAGGAAGGCCTTCTGTTTCCCTGGGTGTACAGACATGCCGTCGATGGTGGGGCCACGGAGAGAAAGCCCGGCTCGCTCTAGCAGCTGGAACTTGGCGACTTTCAGGAATCATGTGTCCTGGATTTTCAAAAGCCAAAGGAAAATCTGCTCGGGCTGTCAGGGAATTGGGAAGGGGGAGAGGGCCTGCCACCTCGAGCGGGAATGAGCTCGCCAGCCACACACACCCCCTCCAGACTATGGGAAGGCAGCCAGGTGGCATGACTCTGGCAGTCACTTGCTGCCCGGCCATCACGGCTCCCATCTGCTCGGGCCTTCGCTGGCTTCCCACAAGCCCTCTCTTGAAGAGATGCTGGGACCAGCCATTCAGCTGTTATTTAAAAGTTGTGTATGAGACTTGCATAGTTTTGAGTGTGGCCTTTTTGAAGGGAAGGCAGGTGAGCAAGATTGGGATTCCAGAACCTTCCTTGAGTCCTCACTGAAGAAGGAGTAAGTCGTCGGGGACACTGTAGACCAGTGTGGTCCTTAACATCAACCACCAGAACTGGGAAAAGCATTTTGCATTTTTTTGTGCAGCCGAGCTTTGGTTCTTCAAGCCATTTTGGGGATGGTTGTGCAAAACAGAACCCTAAATCCCTCTACCCTCTCTACAAGGGGGGGACTCAAAAAACCCTGGAATTTATTTATAAAAGACTGTATTTTTTCTTACATGCTTAAATTTCAGTCATCTTCAAAGTACTCTCTGTTTGATGCAATATGCCTATAGAGGTGCTTTTTCCACTGCTCAAGACAATTTTTTAACTCATCAATTTTGATGCCTTTTAGCGCTTCTGCAGTTTTTTGTTTCACCTCTTCCACACCAGCAAAATGTTTCCCTTTGGGGACTTTTTTCATCCAGGGAAACAAAAAAAAGGTTGCTCAGGGTAAGATTGGGTGAATGGGAAGGGTGGGGCATGGGTCATGACGTTTTTGTCCAAAACTACTGAACACTCAGCATAGTGTAGGCAGGTGCGTTGTCATGTGGAAGAATCAGTCAACTGTTTGCTACAACACAGGATGTTTCTTCCACAATGCAGCCTCTCACAGCAATGCTAACTGGTACATTGATGCCAATAGGTTCCTAGAACACTTACCTAGCAGGGGAAGCCTCTACTACAAGGGCCCGCCTTCTGAAAGATAATTCCGGGTTTTGGGGGGTTCCCCATACTTCTAAATTCCCCTACCCTTTCTACTTACAGGTTGGAAGGACTTTGAAATCTGGGCATTTTTTGTGTGTGTATTTTTGAGTACCTGAATATACACAACCTAAATATAGGAGAATGGAGTCCTGGGTATAGGTCTATAACCAACTCTGGCAACAACTCGGCAGTAATCAGGTATTGCTTGTAATGAACAATTTAACTGATGCCAGGGTGCACTGCCGATTCAAGTAATTTACACATCAAAATGGATTTTTTTGGCTGAAAGAATTGTTTCATCATTCATGCAACTTACATCAATCAAATAATTGTCCACTCTTTCTTGTATATTAAAAGAAGTGAAAGCCAGGTGCGGTAGCTCATGCCTGTAATCCCAACACTTTGGGAGGCAGAGCAAGAAGATTGCCTGAGCCCAGGGCTTTGAGACCAGCCCAGGCAACTTGGCGAGACCTTGTCTCTACAACAAATAAAAAATTAGCCAGATGCAGTGGCTCAAGCCTGTAATCCCAGCATTTTGGGAGGCCAAGGTGAGGGAATTGCCTGAGCCCACGGGTTCGAGAACAGCCTGGGCAACTTGGCAAGCCCTCATCTCTACAATAAATAAAAAAATTAGCCAGGCATGGTGGCGCTTGTCTGTAGTTCCAGCTACTTGGAAAGCTGAGGTGGAAGGATCACCTGAGCCCAGCAGATCAATGCTGGGGTGGCCGTGAGTGTGCCACTGCACTCCAGCCTGGGTGACGGAGTGAGACTCCAACTCAAAAAAAAAAAAAAAAAAAAAATTAGCTGGGTATGGTGGCGCACGTCTGTAGTTCCAGCTACTTGGAAGGCTGAAGTGGAAGGGGTGCCTGAGCCCAGCAAGTTGAGGCTGTGGTGGCTGTGAGTGTACCACTGCACCCCAGCCTGTGCAACAGAGTGAGACTCTGACTCAAAAAAACAAACAAAACCAAAAAAGAAGTGAAAAATCACAGTTAAGACTCTTGAAATGTTTGACCATCCAGTCTTTTCACCTATAGAAGGAAAAAGCTTATCTTTGGGCTTTTCAAAAGCTACCATTCTGAGACATGCTGGAAAATTTGAGTACCTGGCTTCCAAGCAGGTAAAATGGCTCTCTGCTGAGACCAAGTGTATGCAAACACCCCTTGTGCTGCTCTGCAAACTGTTTGCCTCACCCATGGGCACCTGGGCTTCATAACCGCTGAACACCATGGTGTTGATTATCAGTACAATGATAGTGCCAAATGCTTGTGGAATCAGTGGGTTTTCCAATTATTGATTTATTGCATAGGGAGAAAGAGAGATAAGCTCAAAAATGTATATTAGGTGCCTGCTAAGTACCCAGCATGATAGATTAACTGAGGCATAAAGGCATCAACAAGAACTCACTTAAGGTCCTACCATAGGCCAAGATCATTGTTATTAATAGGACCCAAAGCCTAATTTCCAGTCCCATCTACGTACCTCCTTTTAATTATATCACACAGCATGTGCAATAAGAAAAATTCCTGTTGGGACCAAATATCCACAGAGCATCTAGGTGGGATCTGCATATGAACAATAAAGATGATTTGAATTAGAAATACAGGAGGCTTTAAAAAGGGACAGAGATGTGCTGGGGGTGGGGGGCTCTAATCAGGTCTGCAGCTCCTTTGAGCATCCATGAGACTGATATTGTTTGTGGTTGTCATAACATCAGCAAAGAATGAAAGTGGGAATTTTATCGGTGGGGATGTTGCGGATCCATTTTTTCAGCCCCAAAGCCTAGCATAAAGGTGACTAGATCCCACACCTCTGTGCGGTGCCAAGGCAATTTCTATGGGTACCAGTTTTGTTTTGCTGATTGGAAAGAGAGTTTTAGCATACTGGTATGCAATTTGTAATGTATGGACATCTCTTATCTAAATGAGCACACTCTTTGCCCCCCCCCCAAAAAAAAGGCCGGAAAGAAATAAAATTCCACATAAATAAAACCACTTCATTTCTCTCTCGGCTGTTCTCTTTCCCTCTTGCTCTCTCTTTCTTTTAAAAAAAATAAACCCAAGGTAGTTGTATTTAAGCAGCTTTAATGTCCTTTCAGGGCTGCGCGCAGGGTTGTGGTCACTCAGGCAGCAGTAACTTTGAAAAAATGACCCGTCTACACCCAAACAATAACAGAATCCCCCTTTTTATGTTGGAAACGCCCACGGCTTTCTGTGCATCCCCAGACTCCCCACGTAGACGCAACTGTTTGACCAGCCTTCTACTGAACAACTTAATTAAGCAAAAGAAAACGTGTCAGTTTCTGCCAACCTCACAAAAACAGAGCTGTGGGGGTAAAAAGGGTCGGCGAATTAACCCACATTCCTGAACGGGTTCACTAAAGCGGGGCCTGGCTTTGCAGCAATGCCAAGGGGAACCGTGCGCTGGGGCGCCATTCAAATTTATCAAGACATATTGTTCCGTAGATCATGCTGAACACAATTAAAGCTGCAGTACCTCAGGGGGCTATGGCTCGGGTGTGAGCTTAGCTTAACTTAAAAAAAAAATCTTGTCACGACACGGTGCCCACCATTGACATTCTGCACAGTTACAGAGACAAAACAGTTCTATCCGACCATATGAAAACAGCAAGTTGTTTTTAGTTTTTTCCCCCTCTTCAGTATCCCTGCCCTCCCTCTTACCACCCCCTCCCTATTCCCGCTCCACGAAAACACATGCAATATGCAAAGCAACTGTATACTCCACATGCAATTTGTACTGGCCAGACCAAACCCGAATTTAATCCTTTTTTTTTTTGTCCTGAGGGCGGGGAAGTGTCCCTGCCTAAATCCGTCTCTGGAACCTGGGAAAGCACAGGCCTCAAGAATCCTGTTTCCTAGCCAATTAAATTTAGTTTTTTTTTCTCTCTCTCTCTTTTTTCAGCTTGGGTTTTGATTTTGCTTCCTTTATGTGAAGCCAGGAGGGAGCTTAGCGCCCAGTGCTCTGTGCCCCACCCCCACCCCCGCGAAGCCTCCTGCAGTCACCGGGAAAAGCAGGGGCTTTCAGTGTCAGCCAAAGGGAATTCAGAAGCATCATAGTTCATTTGGGGAATAATTGGATCAGCACCAGTTTGGTGTTGGGGCCATAAGACTGTGGCATTTTTATTCCCAATTATTCTCTCTTGTGCCCGCACTCGTGCTCGCTCTTGTTCTCTTTCTCTCTGTCTGAGTGTAGCAAGTCATCATATAGCATTAAGCTATGCAGAAAGCATTCCACAGTTAGAAATGGGACTGGGAGACACAGACTTTAGTCAACCTTCAGCAGCCTAATTTCTCAGAGAAGAAGCTATCCCAGTGTTTGCAGGTTTGAAGCCTCCAAGTTACACATTAGGCAGTTATACATCATGAGTTCTTCAACCCCAGATAAGATGAAACATACACTCTTCTGTAGGGACAATCGGGAGTCCTATCTCTCTGAGCCCTCTTCAATGCAAGGAGCCATTTGATGAAGAGGCATTTATGCTTGATATCTATTGCGTGTGTTCTTTGGCGTGGAGATGTTTTCAATGAAAGATTCCAAAGTGGCTCAAATATCAGAAGATCATATAGGCAGTTTTTGTTTGCTCTGTCACTTGGGGAAGATATACGCAACTTTGGTTAGATAAGCTGGGCGACAACTAGCCAGGACTGAAATGTTGGACAAGGGAGGGAAATTGGCAGAAGTTTGGCTCAGGAGATGAATTAATAGAGCTCCATGCAAAAAGCAATAGCGGCTGCAGACATGCATTTTGTGCAGATGTGCACTGATCGCTACAGGCCACTGTGAATTTTCTTCTGGCTTCTCTTTTGTGTTTGTGGCACCTGAAAGAAAATAGGTCCTCCTGATACCGGGTGGGTGCAGTGTATTGCTCTGTGGGTTCTTTGGCTTCGCCACAGAAAAGCATTTCAGAGCAAGTCCCAAGTATAAAGACAATTTAGTAGCGAGAAGGAGGCACACAAAAGAGCAAGCATGGGTCCCTGAAGGGAGGGCACATGCTTGCCTCTAATAAGAAATTTATGTGCTTTTACAATTATGATTAAGCAAACTGTGAGCTCAGAGTGGTGGGCTGCAGGGATTTGATCATGAGTTTTGATGTCCATCTTACCACCTTCCACGAGCTCAGAGAGGTAGGCAGCTGGTGTCTGGTCACGAGTTTTGATTACTCTCTCTCAGCCACCTAAGGTTGCAAGGACCTTCTATATAAAGTCATTGCCTTTCTAGATTTGAGCTTTTCTTAGAACATCATGTCTGTGTTTGGGGTAATTCCCTGTTTCTATAATTTACTGCACTGGTAGATCCACATTTCTGTCTACAAGATGGTCAGGTCTGGAGTGTCTCGTCGGCTGGGTGAAGGTCTTGTACCTATAAGAAAGATGTCTGAATGTGTATCCTATTTTAATTTAAACTGCCTACAAGGAACTTATCTATCTATGTCTAACCTGCCTCACTCTGAGAGGCTTGAAACATGTAAAAGTTTACCACCAGGGCTCGGTGGCTCAGCCTGTAATCCCAGCACTTTGGGAGACCGAGGCGAGTGGATTGCCTGAGCCCGCGGGTTCGAGACCTGCTTGGGAAACTTGGCGAGACCTCATCTCTACAATAAATCAAAATTAGCTGGATGTGGTATCGTGTGCCTGCAGTTCTGGCTACTTGAAGGGCTGAGGTAGAAGGATCACTGGAGCCCAGCAGGGCGAGACTGCGGTGGCCGGGAGCGTGCCATTGCACTCCAGTCTGGGTGACAGAGTGAGACTCCAATTCAAAAAAAAAAAAGTTTACCACCAACTGGTTGAAATATGTGCAAAACATGCACACAGCAGAGAACATCAGTGATAAAAGGCAACCTGCAGTTTCTATCAGACAATTATCGGGATAGTTCATCTCAAAAGAATTACTAATTCTATCCTAAATATACAGAAGTCACAGGCAAAAGTCATCAAAATTCAAAACCGGTGACAAAGTGGCTTATCCTCTTAAGGGTTCCTGGTTTTCTGCAGAAAACAACCCATGTGTCTCATTGGAGTGCTCTAAGATCTGGCACTAACTTTTATGTCTATCTCTCCCCCCCAATAATTCAGGCTCCAAAGGGAATTTTATTTTCTAATCTGAAGAGTGAAGCTTGTCTGGTCAGTAACTTGTGCAAACTACATTCGCTCACTCTAGCCTGTCCCTCTGAGGTCTCTGTGCTGTCCAAAAATAGTTCTTCTAGGGCCTGATGGAAAACCTGAGCCAAGAGCTTTAATTAGGCCTGAGACCCCAGGTGGGCATGCTCTCTTTGAGGTGGGCACACCAGCCAGCTGGGCCCCTCACCCTGCCTGCAGCCCCACTCCTGGTCTTTGCTCTGGGCTTCTTACCCTCTTGGACACCTTAACTCATCTCTCCTGATCCCCAGGACAGACAAATGTCATCCCTGCCAAGACCCCAGGGCCACACTTGGAGCCCAGGTTTAAGGGTTGAATCTCCTCTCTATCTCTTAAGTGCAGTATGATTTTAGGCAAATTATTTAACAGCCCACAACTCAGTTTACCCATCTGGAAAACTAGGTTAATAATAGTATCCACCTCAGGAGGCTGTTGTGAGGCTTATGAGAGATAATTTATGTAAAGAACTTAGAATCCTGCCTGGTGCACAATGGCAATCATTACCTCCCCTGTTAGTCTTCAGATTCCTTCATGGCTTCAGCACGAATTTAGTTATTGTAGCACAAGTGCAAGGAGTAAATTATCTCCAAAATGGCTTCCCCTCTGTCTGGCATAGCAGAGGGCAGGTGTAGACTTGGTTTGCAAGCCCTCCTTTTATTTATTCATTTATTTATTTTTTTCGGTGCATCTTTTTATTTTAGTTTACAGATTGTGGAAAAGAGATGTTTCTTTTTTCCAAAAATTGCACCAAGATAAAGCAAAGCTCTAGTTGATGCAGGTGTGTTGTGTAGGCATTAGCAGTACTGCCCTCACTTGACGCTCATTGGACAGTAGCTCAACCCCAAGAAAAGGATGGTCTCTCCTTTTATTGATGTGGGCTGAGTACCTTTGGCTTTCCAAGTGCCAGTCCCTGGAAGGATTTCCCATGACGAATGGCAGCGGGACCAAGGTTGAACACAGTCAGACCCTTCTTTTACCTGGTTGGTGCTACATGGAGGAAGAGAAGGTCAAAGACCAGAGACGCTGAGAACCCAAAGGGACTTGGAGATTCCCCCATCTGGACCCTCCAACTCCCTCACTCCACAGCCGGAAATGCAGACCAGAGACCTACAGTGACTGACCCAGGGTCACACAGCAAGGGCTGCGCCTAGAACCCTAGTCTTTAACCCTTTGGCAGTATGTTTTTCCTGGGAGCTATCATCACATTCAGATGGCAAGATATGGAAACAGCATTCGTCTGGAACACAGCATTATACTTATTCAGGTGTCTCCTGGGCATTGGCCTGGAACTTCAGGCTTAAAACCATCCAGATGGGGTTTAGCATACCTCTCCAACACGGTAGAGGGTGACTTTGGTCCTCTCCCAAGTTGTACTTGGGTGTGAATTTTATACATAAGGCCTGGCTGGACATCTAAGGGTTGTGACATAGCAGGACAATACCAAAGAGGTACAGAGCGACATCCACGCCCACGAAATCGGCACAGAACACCTGTGCCCCAACAACCCTCCATGCCCCCGCCCGTAGCCCTCCACCCCCTTCCCCTGGCGATTAGTTAGTGACTGGGAGGTTTCCTAACAGGCTCGAGCTTGATAGGAGCTTCTTGTTGGGTGAAATTTATGACCAGACACTTCCTCCAAGAGACTTCCCACGTTGAATTGCTGTATGCTTCTGACCTCACTGCCCTGAATGAGGGGAGGGTGGGAAGGGGAGGGGCAGGGAAGAGGCTGGGGGAGGGAGAAGAGGTTGGTCCCCTCAACCAGATGTCCTGAGTAGGACATGCTACAACCTGCACTGGAAGAGGGGTGGCCGAGGGCGTGCAGCTGTCTGCCGGGGAGCGCACCTACCAGAGTCGCCATAGGGGTCCCCTTCCTCGTAGGGATAGAGGTGGGGATGGGAGCGGGGACCGCCCGGCCTGGCCCAGCTTGTCCCACCAGAAACGCCCTCCGGGGGGGAAATAAAGGAGTGATGCACCTGGGAGAGAAGGGATGGGTATATAGGACCCTCCTGTGTTGGTTTTGTTGATTGTATTTGGACATTGTCTCTTTCCCCACCTACTTCCTACTTGGCTAAAAGAAAACCCGGAATCGCTTGTGTGGATGGAATATGTATTCCTTCCTTCCAGATGGGGATGGAGAGTCTCATCTAGATGAATCTCTTGGTTCACAGCTTCTCAAACTTGGCTGCGCATTGGAATCACCTGAAGAGTTTTAAGACAATTTGGAGAGTCCCTCTTCCCAAAAAGGGTGATGTAATTATCTACAGCAGGCATGTCCAACCTGCACCTGGTAGGCTACATGCCACCCCTGACGCTTAGTAATGCAGCCCGCAAAATATATATATATTTTTGAGTCGGAGTCTCACTCTGTCGCCCCGTCTGGGGTGCAGTGGCATACTCACAGCCACCACAGCCTCAGCCTGCTGGGCTTAGGCAATTTTTTCACCTCAGCCTTCCGATAGCTAGAACTACAGCCACATGCCACCACGTCTGGCTATTTTTTTGATTTGTTGTAGAGATGAGGTCTCGCCAAGTGCCCAGGCTAGTCTCAAACCTGTGGGCTCAGGCAATCCTCTCACCTTGGCCTCTCAAAGTGCTGGGATTATAGGCGTGAGCCCATTTTAACATCATGTGTTTTGTAGCGTTTATTTTATTCATGTCCCCATGCATAGATCCACTTTTGAAGTTCACAATCATGCCTTATTCATGACATCATTTTTTGGCAGCACATACATCTGTGAGGAGCTGTTTTCAACTATAAAGCACATGAAGAGCAAAATTCAAACGAGCATTTCTGATGAGCACCTTGAGAACTCACTAAGAATTGTGACCACTTCCATCAAATCAGACATTAATAGATTCATTTTACAAAATCAAAGTCAAATTTCCTACTAGTTTTATATTGTTCTCATTTTTCTAAACCTTATAACAAAAATGTACAAAAAAGAGGTATTGCTATATGTATGCACTAACTATATTATATCATTTGTGTGTGGCCCAAGACAATTCTTTTTTACTCTACTTGATGCAGCCCAGGGAAGCCAAAAGGTTGGACACCCCTGGTCTAGAGTGAGGCCTGTGTGTCTGCGTTTTAGGAGCTCTCCTGGTGTTATGATATGCCAGAAAGTTGGAGAATCTCTAACTCAGATCTCCACAGTCAACCTGGCAGGACATTTAAGGTGTCACCCACTCAACATCAAACATCTGAAAAGTACATTTAATGATCAACTAACGACTCATCTGAGCTGAGAAACCATTTACTGAAATAAAATTGAGTTAACCACAATGTTCTTCATTGGTAGGGAGAATAAGTGGCAGTTTCCCGTGACCAGTATCCTCAGGTATGTCACCTGGCATCTTGCTTTACCACCGCCCTCCCCTGCCCACTCTGGGGACGGAGGCACATCCTTGACCAGGGCCTGAGCCATATGACCTGGACTCCCTCACCAGCTTCCTTTCGAACTCCGTGGGGCTCCAGCCACACCACAGGGGCACATACACACTTCATCTAGTGGACACCTACTCACTGCTTGATGTTTATGTTAGACATGGCTTCCCCAAGGCAGCACCCCCAGACCTCACAGACTGCATGAAATCTCCCTGTTCTCCGTGCTCACCACCCTGGCTCTTTTCCTACATAGCAATTAGCACATAAAAATCCAGTATAAATTAATTGTATGACCAATTGCTTAATATTTGTCCCCCCTTGTATTGCGGCAACCCCAGATCTGAAAGGGTTTGTGCGTAAGGTTCTTTGCATATTTCAGAGGTCCAGTAGCGAAAGACATTGGTTTATTAGAACTTACAGGAAGAGCCAGTGGTGGCCAGTGAGTGAAGAAAGAATCCACCCTGAAGCACCGATGGTGGCTGGTTGGTGACAGATAATCTGCACCATGGGACAACAAGTAGCTTTATAGACAAGCAAGCTAATTATTCAACTTGCTACATGGTGGTTATAATCACTGCAAGTAAGGGTGCTGCCCACATTATTGTCAACTCTGCTTAGTCGCCTGCCCTCATGACTCCTTACTGGGAGTATAGCATATCCTGCAGAGACCAGTCTTGGGCTGAGACCAGCCTGAGGGAGGGAGCAGAAAGAAACTAGATATAGGGGGAAAGAGTCAGTGTCCAGACAATGACTTCAAACCCCTGCTAGGATGTAAACTCCATGAGGACATGAAGCACGCCTTTCTTTTTCATCTGTGTGACTCTACAGCCATAGTAGGACCCAAATAAATATTGGTCAAATAATGAAGATGGGCCATCTTTAGGGTCTAGCATTGTGTTCACTGGGACTTTGTTGGTTCAGCCTTAGGGGTTGGTGTGTAGTGTGTTTTTTAAAAAATTTTTATTATAAAGATGTGGGGTATAATTCAGGGTTAGGCATACAAACATTGATCATGCAGATACCCTTGTTGATGAGGTATGCCCCTCCCTCCCCTAGCAGTTTCCCTCAACTGCCAATCCCCCCACCGCTGACAGTTTCCTACTATTGCCAGTTGCTTTCTTATAGCATTATAATTGTTCAAGGTCCACTTATGAGTGAGAACATATGGAACTCTGTTTTCTGTTTCTGTGATAGATCACTGAGTATGATCGACTCCAGATCCATCCAAGTTGCTGCAAAGTCCATATGTTTGTCCCTCTTTATAGCTGCATAATATTCCATTGTGTATATGTACCACATTTTTTTAATCTAGTCCAGATTCGATGGGCAACACGGTTGGTTCCATGTTTTTGCTATTGTGAATAGAGCTGCAACAAACGAGGATGTAGAGAAAAAGGAATGCTTCTACACTGCAGGTGGGAATGCAAACCAGTACCTCCTCTTTGGAAGACAGGGTGGCGATTTCTGAAAGAACTAGAAATTGACCTTTCGTATGACCCAGCAATTCCCCTATTGGGAATATGCCTAGAGGAACTCAAATTATTCTTCAAAAAAGCACATATGTGGTTTGTTTTTTTTTTTCTGAGTTGGAGTCTCACTCTGTCACCCAGACTGGAGTGCAGTGGCCACTCCCGGCCACCGCAGCCTTGACCTGCTGGGCTCCGGCATTCCTTCCGCCTCAGCCTTCCAGGTAGCTGGAACTACAGACGCGCGCTACCACGCCCGGCTATTTTTTTTTTTTTTTTTTATTTATTGTAGAGATGAGGTCTCGCCAAGTTGCCCAGGTGGGTCTTGAACCCGTGGGCTCAGGCAATCCACTCATCTCTGTAATCCCTCCCAAAGCGCGAGATTACAGGCTGAACCACTGAACCCGGCCTTCACGTGTGTTTTGTTAATGGTAGTGAGCCCTTTGCGTGCCACTTTATCCCTTTGTTTACTAGATCATGAAGCCAGGAGGAGTCAAAGAAAGCCTGTGGAACTGAAAGGAAGGGGCATGCTGCAGCTATGAAATGCTATGAATGTGCACATTTCATACAAATAATAGAAATGTTAATGATTGTTTCTGTTATTGGCATTTCTTAGCAAGTTGTCAATGGTATACCTAAAATGTTTACAAGAAAGCTGGGCACAGTGGTGTGTACTTGGAATCCAAATTACTTTGGGAGGATTGCTTGAGCTCAGGAATTCAAGATCAGCCTGGACAAGATTTTTTTAAAATGTTTAAAAGAAGGATGATCATTAAAGTACCAATACTATAATCAAAGTAAAACGACACAAGGAAATTAATATTTTTTTCAATATTGACAATATGCCAATACTTTCTGTATATCATGTCCTAACAATACACCTATGATGTAGGTCTGATTATTACCATTTCTAATTATTACCACAGATACAGTAATGAAGCTTCAGAGATTAGGTAACTTACCCAAGGTCACCCAGCCAGTAACGGGTGAAAAGAAAATGTAAAAACAAGGATCCCAAGACCCTTTCCCTGAATTCCTTCCCTTTGTAAGAAGAAAGAATCTTGAGTTGATGGAGTTTTAGGTTAGTTCTCACTTGGAGATGAAATCTACATTCTGGCTATCTCTCTGTTGTAGAGACAAATAATTCTGAAAAAATTTCAAGGGCAATCCCAATGCTTGTACAAAACCTTGACAAAACACCCCAATCTAATTTTTCTTAAACTTTTTTGATTAACAAATTGAGGAACTCAGCACTCAAGTACAGCCGGGGCAGAGTTTTTCCTTTGTAACCAAGAGAGAATGATCAAAGTCTTCAGACCAGAGCCACTTGAGATCAAGAGACCCAATAGAGGACAACCTAGCACAGAATTGAACTATTGACATTATTTGGAAAACGTTGACTAGTGTATCTTTTTTTTGAGTTGGAGTCTCATTCTGTTGGCCAGGTTGGAGTGTAGTGGCACAATCATGGCTACTGCAGCATCAACCTGCTGGACTCAGGGGGTTCTTCCACCTCCACATTTCCAGTAGCTGAGACTACAGGTGTGCACCACAATGCCTGGTTAATTTTTTGATTTATTGTAAAGATGATGTCTTACCAAGTTGTTCGGTCTGGTCTCGAACCTCTGGGCTCAGACAATCCACTCGACCTCCCAAAATGCTGGAATTACAGGCTGAGTCACTGAGCTTGGCCTAAAATTATTATTATTGTTTTTATTTTTAATTTTAAATATATGGGGTATAATTCAGGGTTAGGTATACAAATGTTCATTATGCAGGTACCCTTGTTGATGAGGCGTGCCCCTTCTCCCCTGGCAGTTTCCCACTACTGCCAATTCTTTTCTTATAGTATTACAATAGTTGTTCAAGGTCCACTTATGAGTGAGAACATGTGAGACTCGGTTCTTTGTTTCTGTGATAGATCACTCAGTATTATAGCCTCTAAGTCCATCCAAGTTGCTGCAAAGTTCATAATTTTTTCCTTTTTATGGCTGTGTAATATTCCATCATGTATATGTATCACATTTTAAAAAACCTGGTCTTCTTTTGATGGGCAGCACGGTTGGTTGCATGTTTTGTAAAGAATGCTACAATAAACGTGTGAAATTGCACTTTTCTTATTTTATTCTTTCTTAGGAATTTTATGTATTTTCTTGTCATTTTCTCACCCCCCAAAACTCTTTTTCTTTCTCTTTTGTAATCATCCTGTGGTTTTATTTACAGAGATTGTAAGGATCAGTTGGTTATATCCTGAAAGGATGATGAGTGTTCTGGGTCTGACTGTGATTTAAGTATTTTCCATGAATTGTCTCCTCCTGTGAAATCAACATCCATGAAACATCACAGATCCTGGAGTTCCTAGCCACTATGTAAATCAAGATAGGCGCTTGGATAATGGCACTAAGGGAATCCTAATCATAGAAATGCAAAACATTTTATTAAAAATTCAGATTATATCCTGTACTGGATTTCTTAAGCCTCAGGATACACATAGCATCATTTCTATGCTTCAAAATAAAGAAAAGGCTAATGAAACTTTCTGCAATGGCAAGATCATTCTGGATTTGATCTAAGGGAAGCAAGAAGATTGTGGAGATGACTTTCCCAGCTGGTTGGGTAGTAGCTCCACCCACAGAGATGGGGAAAGATGGGAAGAGCCCAGGTTTGTGGGAGAAAAGATCTCAAACTTTGTTTTGGACATTTTGAGTATAAGATGGTTTTAAAACATCCAGGAGGTGTGGACTAGGTGGATATCTGACCTCCAAAGGTGGGGATGAACATTTAAGAGTCACATGGACTCAGTTAAAGCCCCAAGCAGGGAGATTGACTAGAAAAAAATGAGGGTGAGAAGAGAGGGGACCCCAGCCTCCAACCATGGGGAACTCCAACAGCTAGATGCTCCATGGAGAATAAACTTGCAGGAAAAAACCTGAGAAGATGTGGCCAAAGAAACAGGGAGAATGTGGCATCATATTCATGACAACACAGTACTGCAAGACGGCAGGGCTGGTTACCACTGACCAGTTCTGCGGAGGAAGATGAAGGCTTGGCTTTGGCATTCCAGAAGCATGATGGCCATTTAGATGTGAGCATGTAGAAAACAGAACCAGTAAGTGTAGATGATACGTGGAGAAACTTGCCTGGGAAGGATGAGAGGGGAAGGTGCTTGCTGGAAGTGGAAGTGAGGTGCAGGGGGACATTTGCTCTTTTCAAATGTTTAAGTTGAGGAAAAAATGCATGTGTTTAATGGATGGAGAAAGATCCACCAAAGCCGGAGATGTCGAAGCTGAAGACAGCTGGGGTGATTTGTAGGAGATGCCTGAGGAAATAGTGGGCTGGGGACTTACCCAGGTGCAGTAACTGACCCTGGCTAAAGGAGAAACTCTTTTCTTTCTTTTTTTTTTTTTGAGTTGGAGTCTCACGCTGTCGCCCAGACTGGAGTGCAGTGGCCGCTTCCGGCCACCGCAGCTCGACCTGCTGGGCTCCGGCGATCCGTCCGCCTCAGCCTTCCGAGTAGCCGGAATTACAGGCATGCGCTACCACGCCCGGCTGATTTTTTGCTTTATTGTAGAGATGAGGTCTCGCTGCCCAGGCGGGTCTCGAACCCGCGGGCTCAGGCAATCCACTCACCTCAACCTCCCAAAGGCGCGGGATTACAGGCTGAGACACCAAGTCGGCTTGAAACTCTTTTCTTATGGTAATGGGCAGGGGCCACAGGGAGGGTAGTGCAGTACATTTGGGGCTGGGGTGGTAAATGAGAATGGTCCTCTGTGATAGCTTTCGTTTCCTCTGTGAAGCAGTAGTAAGGTCATGGGGAGGTGAGGGACAGGGGTCTGCAGGAATCTATGACAGTTTGGAAAGGCACCAGAGAGAGTGAGAGCATTTGCTGAGCAATGAGAATTCTTAGCGTCGCTGGTGGAGTTGGAGACGTGGGAGGCGCAGATCACCTTAAATCAGAACCCAGATCAGACTGGTGTCCCACAGAGTCGAACTTTTTGGAAAGAGCCCAGACAACTTTTTGCATGGTTTTCTAACACTTCTTGTCCCCAGACTGTAGTGGGTTTAATCAGTGGCCTCCAAAAAGATTTGTCCATGGCTTAAACCCTGGAACCTGTGAATGTGTCTTTATTTGGGGGGGGGGGGAAGAGGATGTTTGCAGATGTAATTAATTTAAGAATCTCAAGATGAAGTTATCCTGATTATCTAGTTGGGCTCTAAATCCAGTGACAAGTGCCCTTATAAAAGACACTTGGGCCGGGCTCGGTGGCTCAGCCTGTAATCCTGCACCTTTGGGAGGCTGAGGTGAGTGGATTGCCTGAGCCCGCGGGTTCGAGACCCGCCTGGGCAGCGAGACCTCATCTCTACAATAAATAAAAAAATCAGCCGGGCGTGGTAGCGCATGCCTGTAGTTCCGGCTACTCGGAAGGCTGAGGCGGAAGGATCGCCAGCGCAGAGCCCAGCAGGTCGAGGCTGCGGTGGCCGGGAGCGGCCACTGCACTCCAGTCTGGGTGACAGAGTGAGACTCCAACTCAAAAAAAAAAAAAGACACTTGGAAGAGAGACACATGGAGAAAAGGAGAAAGCCTTTGAAGATGAAGGCAGACATTGATGTGGCCACAAGCCAAGGAACACCTGGAGCCTGTGGTCCCCAATCTTTCTGGCATCAGAGACCAGTTTCTTGGAAGACAATTTTTCCATGGACCGGAGGGAGGGAAGGGGAGATAGTTTCAGGATGATTCAAGCTCATAGCATGTATTGTGTACTTTATTTCTATTATTACAACATTGTCATATATAATGAAACAGATATGTAACTCATCATTTAAAAAAAGAGGAGTGGACAGAAATGTTAAACAAAATGGTTGGACCATACGTGGACTAAAATAAGTGTCAGATTTTAACTTAAAACCCGCCACCAGATGCAGCTGTACAATTGAAGTATATCAACTCTCTTGCCACTCACTGATAGGGTTTTGACATGAGTCTGCAAGCAATTGATTTATTATAGTCTCTGTGCAGTCAAGCCTCATTGTTAATGTTAATCTGTATTTATAGCCACTGTCTAGCGCTGGCATCACCACCTCAGTTCCACCTCAGATCATTAAGCATTAGATTCTCACAAGGAGCTGGCCGCCTAGATCCCTCGCATGCACAGTTCGTAATAGGGCTCACCCTGCTATGAGAATCTAATGCTGCAGCTGATCTGACAGAAGACAGAAATCAGGTGGTAATGTGAACAATGGGAAATGGCTGTAGATGCAGATAAAGCTTTGCCCACTCGCCTCCTGCTGTGTGGCCCAGTTCATAACAGGCCACAGACGAGTTTTGGTCCGTGGTCTGGGGATTGGGGACCCCTGTCTGGGGCCACTTCCAGAAACCAGAAGAGACAAGGAAGGATCCTCCCCTATAGTCTTTGGAGGGAACAAGGCCCTGCCTTTTGGACTTTGCACCTCCAGAACTGTGAGAGAATAAATTCTGATTAAGTGGCTACATTGGCTGGGTGCGGTGGCTCACTCTTGTAATCTCAGCACTTTGGGAGGCGGAGATGAGAGGATAGCTTGAGTCTAGGAATTTGAGGCCTGGACCACACAGTGAGACCTCGTCTGTACAAAAATAAAAAAATAAGTTGCTACATTTGTGGTCTTTGTTACCGCAGTAGCAGGAAACTGATACACAGGCTCATCCCTAACCATGGGACCCTCTCATCTAGCTTATGGGCCAGCATCCCTCCTAGTCCCCTTCCCTGCCTTTGGTGTGGTTCTTCAATCCCAGTCACACCTACTTTGAGAAAGGCTCTGGTGCATAAGTCTCAGTGGAGGCCCTAGCTCCTCACTTCTTAGCTATGTGACCTTGGGCAAATTCAACTGTAACTGGAACAAAATAGCTACTGTCTGGCGATTTCCTGGAGTGGCCAGTCAAACCTGCTCCTGCATCGCTTCTTCCTAAATTTATTTTTTTGAGTTGGAGTCTCACTCGGTCGCCCAGACTGGAGTGCAGCGGCCGCTCCCGACCACCGCAGGCTCGATCTGCTGGGCTCTGGCGATCCTTCCGCCTCAGCCTTCCAAGTAGGGGGAAATACAGGCGCGCGCTACCACGCCGGGCTAATTTTTTGATTTATTGTAGAGATGAGGTCTCGCCCGCCCAGGCGGATCTCAAACCCGCGGACTCAATCCACTCACCTCAGCCTCCCAAAGGCACGTGATTACATGCTGAATTTTTGTTCTGAATTCCCAAGCTGTTTCTGCCTCTCCATGACGGTCCTTCTTCCTGGGGGCGCCATTCATCTCAGACGTGCTGAAAGGGTGCTTTCTTGGGCCATCCCAGCTGTAGGTGCTCAGTGCATCACCCGTGAGACTGCAATATGAATGTCTTAGGAGACAGGGTTCTTATAGAAACCACAGCAGTAAATTGCCCTGGTCTCCAAGGATGTTGCTTTGCCTCAAAGGCAAGACTGTTCTCCCATTAAAGGAACCAGGAATGGACTTGACTGCTCCTTCCTATCCTCTTTCTTCTCAACTCTAGGACACTTCAGATTCTCTCTTAGAGCACTGAGGATGCTTAGCTTTGTGGGTTTGGATTAAATCTTAGGCGCTAAAGCAAAAATCTCAGAACTTCCCAACTGATGTGCCTGGCAGGGGTCACAGCTGTGCCGGAAGATTCGCTACCTCAGCTTGAGTGACCAACTTGTCCTGGTTTGCCTGGGACTCTCCAAGTTTCAACCCTCAAAGTCCCAGGCAAACCAGGACAATTGGTCACCCTACCCTTAGCCTGAAGGCAGGTGTGTTTGCTAGGAAAATGCAATGTTTCTATGTGTGCTCTAATGGGGGAGAGAAAAAAAAACCCTGATCTTAACCTTTGTCTTTTTGTGATTACAAAGGAGGCAAAATTCTGTTGGAGAGATGGTCTTTCCCTTTGTGTTTTCATCTCTCTGCTCTGTCTTCCTCACTGGAGTTCTGGAAGGCAGCATTAGGATTATTTTCTTTCTTTAAATATAGGTTTCATATTTTCTCATTGTAATAATAATACATGATTATTGCAGACATTTTAGACCAGAGGTCCTCAAACTTTTAAAACAGGGGGCCAGTTCACTGTCCCTCAGACCATTGGAGGGGCAGACTACAGTTTAAAAAAAAAAAGGAATTTGTTCATAGTTTTTTTTTTAAACTATAGTCTGCCCCTCCAACGGTCTGAGGGACAGTGAACTGGCCCCCTGTTTTAAAAGTTTGAGGACCCCGTTTAGACCATAAAGGAAATGTAAAGAAGGAAATTTAAATCATCAATAGGCCAGGCTCGGTGGCTCAGCCTGTAATCCCAGCACTTTGGGAGGCCCAGGTGAGTGAACTGCCTGAGCCCACAGGTTTAAGACCAGCCTGGGCAACTGGGCGAAACTTTGTCTCTACTATAAATCAAAAATTAGATGCGCATGGTAGATTGCACCTGTGGTTCTGGTTACTTGGAAGGCTGTGATGGAAGGATCACTGGTGCCCAGCAGGTCGAGGCTGTGGTGGCAGTGAGTGTGCCATCGCACTCCAGTCTGGGTGACAGTGAGACTCTGACTCAAAATAAATAAATAAATAGATAGATAGGTAAATAAATAAATAAAATCACCAATAATTCCACCAGCCAGAGTGATGATGAGGATGATGAAGATAAGACAAATGATGATAATTAGCATTTATTGACAGCTTGTCGATTGTGACTCTGTTCCAGCTCTTTACATATATTAACACATTTAATCTTCAAAATAACTTCCTTTCCACAGGTGAGGAAATTGAGGCACTGGGAATTTAAATTGTCCAAGGTATCAAAATTGCTGTTTGATTTTCAGGCCTATATTCTAAACTGCTAAGCAGCAGAGAACTGTGTTGGGCCTCCGTCTTCAGCAGTTTTTAAATTACGTCCTGAACAGGACCCTTATCTATCCCCATACACAAAAATGAACTCTAAATGAATTAGAGACCTAAATGTAAAACCTCAAACCATAAGAACCTTAGAAAATGAAGGACATACCCCCATGGAAATTGAAACTGGCATCCAATTCCTGAACAAAACCCGAAACCCACAGGCCGTAAGAGATAAAATAGACAAGTGGGACCTCATTAACCTGACAAGCTTCTGCAAAGCCAAAGAAACCATCAAGAGAGCAGGGAGACAGCCTACAGACTGGGAAAAAGTATTTGCCAACTCTAGGTCTGACAAAGGCTTAACATCTTGGATCTACAAGGAACTCAAACGTGCTGAAAAGAAAAAAATGAACAACCCCATTATAAAGTGGGCAAAAGATATGAACAGACAATTCTCAAAGGAAGACATCCAAGCATCCAACAGACACATGAAAAAATGTTCAACCTCACTAATCATCAGGGAGATGCAAATCAAAACCACACTGAGATACCACCTAACTCCAGTCAGAATGGCAATTATCAATAACTCAAAAAATAACACTTGCTGGAGAGGCTGTGGTGAAAAGGGAACACTTCTACACTGTTGGTGGGAGTATAAACTAGTGCAACCTCTGTGGAAAGCAGTGTGGCGATTCCTAAAAGCTCTAAATATCAACCTCCCATATGACCCTGCAATCCCCCTACTGGGAATATACCCTGAAGAACTCAAATCACTATAAAAAAGATACCTGCACACGTATGTTTATCGCAGCATTGTTCACAATAGCAAGAACCTGGAAGCAACCATGCTGTCCATCAAAAGAGGACTGGATTTTAAAAATGTGGTACATATACATGATGGAATACTACGCAGCCATAAAAAAGAACAAAATCATGAATTTTGCAGCGACCTGGATGGAACTAGAGTCTATAATACTGAGTGATCTCTCACAGAAACAAAGATC
>NW_007247005.1:29233-56364 GCF_000164805.1 Carlito syrichta
AGTTATATACCTAACCCTTAACTGTACCCTACAATATCATAATAAAAATATTGATTAAAAAAAAGAATGAATAAATAAATAAATAGATAAATAAATAAATAATGTCCTGTCAAAGCCCCAGAGTCCTTTGGGCTACACTCAAGTGTCCTAATGAAAAATGGATGACTGTGGTCCTCGCCCCCAGCTCACTGAGACAATCGAGGGCAAGAGAACAGCTCTTTCTCTCCTTGTTCAGTGTTACTTCAAATCTCCTTTTTTTTCCTCTTGAATCTTGACAGTTGCAGTCACATCTATAAACTCAAGTGTGACATTCAACAATATCTAATTTAGACACCGAATAGCATGTTTAGTATTCACACGTCTGTGTTTCTTGGGGTTCCACAAAGAACCCGCTGACTTCCCATCCCCCTGTAGGAGGCTCAGGGATGGGGATGAGGCTGGGGCCTCCTGAGAAGTGTGAAACATCCCAGAGATTTGTCTTGGGACTTTCCCTCTCAGGCTGACCGCCACCTGCACAGCCTGGGGAACGAATGAGGGCTGTCAGCCTCTGGGCAGAGTTACGGAGTGCTGGTTGCCTAAGGAACCAGCCCAGCCGCCTCTCCTCCCCTGGGCCGTCCTCACTCCCAAGTCCCTTCTGCTCCCACTTGAGATTCTTTGTTCCTCCCCTGGACACCCTAGGCCACAGGCCGAGGTTAAGATCCTGCCCCTTGTTCTGTAAGATCCTGCCCCTTGTTCTGTTGTTCCTAGTGGGCGCCGCCTTCTCGGCCCCCTCCCTGGCCCAGATGACAGTACTTAGTGACCTTTCACACGAGCACTTCAGGTCTTTGTGTGGAGCAATTGGTCTTCCTGCTCTTTCTGTGAGCAGACACGGATGACGGCATTCCAACTGTCAGCTCAACTGTGGCGCAGCAGGAATGACAAACCAACTGGCAGGGAAGCCTGGCGTGAGTGGCGACAGTCACAGTGCCGCAGGGGAAGACAGCAGCAAGAATGGTGGTTAGAGGAAGCCAGGACCACAGTGCCCTCATGTCCAACTCGAATGACTCAGTCCTTCCACGAAATCTCTGTGTATGTCCTCAGTGGCAGCATCCTCCCCATCACCAAGTAGGGGCTGTACATACAGGGGGCCCCAAAATACCCAGAATTTATTTATTAAAAATTGTGTATTTATTCTTACACGGTTCAACTTCAGTCACCGTCAAAGTACTCTCCGTTTGATGCAATACACCTATTGAAATGCTTTTTCCACTGCTCAAAATGGTTCTTGAACTCATCCATTTTGACACCTTTTAGTGCTTCTGCCGTTTTTTGTTTCATCTCTTCCACATTGCCAAAATGTTTCCCTTTGAGGACTTTTTAAATCCAGGGAAACAAAAAAAGTCGCTTGGGGTGAGATAGGTGAATAGAGAGGGTGAGGCACGGGGATCATGTTGTTTTGGGTCAAAAACTGCTGAACTCTCAGCGTGCTATGGGCAGATGCTCTTGTAAATCACCCATCATGAAATGGGCAAACTCCAAAAAAAAAATTCCCTGAAGCCAAACGCAACCTCTCACAACAACACTAACTGGTACACTGATGTGGATGGGTTCCTAGAACACTTACCTGGTGCGGGAAGCCTGTACTACAAGGGACCTGACCTCCAAAATATAGTTCTGGGTTTCTTGGGGTCCTCCCTTGTATTGAGTATTGTCTGGCTATTGCAGAGGGATGCCATATTTCCCAAGGTGACTTGTGCCCACCTTTGTAGACAGTGGCTTGAGTCTGTTTGTGGTTATGACTGGAGTGTGTGACTCTATGAGGAAGCCGTCTTATCTTTTTAGACAGTCTCAGCTATGTAGCTTTCCTTATTTCAGGTCTATTAGGAAAGAAATATAAAATACTGCCACCTTTCTGCAGAAGAGCCACATGCATAATTCAGACTACAATAAATATTAACTCCATTACTACTTGTAACTATATTATTCCTCTATTAATATTCATTGTTACTGTTTCCAGAATTTCTCAGAGCACTAAATATCCTGATGCTCTGACAGGATATTAAGATAAAAGGAAGCCAGGCTCGGTGGTTCAGCCTGTAATCCCAGCACTGGGAGGCCGAGGAGAGTGAATTGTCTGAGCCTGCTCTTTCAAGACCTGCCCAGACAACTTGGTAAGACCTCGTCTCTACAATAAATAGAAAATTAAACGGGCATGGTAGTGCACACCTGTAGTTTCAGTTACTTGGAAGACTGAGGTGGAAGGATCACCAGAGCTCAGCAGGTTGATGCTGGGATGGCCATGGGCGTGGTGCTACTGCACCCCAGTCTGGGCAATGGAGTGAGACTCCAGCTCAAAAAAAAAAAAAAGATAAAAGGAGAGGAAAAGAAGTAATATGGCCCATATGATTCTAGCTATGTAAAAAATAAAAGTATGTGTTCTAATTATATATGCATAGAAATAAAAAACTGTAAGGAAACACTCCTCAATGTTAACAATGCTTATTTTGGGAAGGTGGGATTACACATGATATATAGCTCCTTTCTATAGTTCAGCATATGTGTGAATTTAGCATGAATCTGCATGTCTTTTGTAATCAGAGAAAAGCACTAAATGTTGTTTTTAAAATACACTTGTCTATAGTCTGCGTGAGCATAAGGAACTCTAGGATTGTACTCTATTTCTGTACTGTTTGCCTGAAAATGAAGCAATTGCCACTTTTCTAGAAACCCTGGGGAAGTTGTTTGAGAGAGGGAATCTGGCCTGATGTTGTATCCACCTTCAAGAGATGACTTCAAAAAGGGCAGAGAAAGGAACTGAAGTTTGCTCTCCCACCCCCTGAGGTAAGCCAAGGAAGAGATAGCATATTTTCTGTGCTTTGTCCTGCCTTGGAATAATCTAGCAAGTTTGTTTTGGCTTGCCAGTTTTTCTCTTTCTGATCTGGTGCTAAGAGAATGGGCGGAGAAGTTCCCATGTGATGTGTAGAGGCTGCAACTTTGCACAGTTGTCATTTGCTCCCCTTCAGCTTGGTCCACTTGGGCTGTCATCAGAACAGCACCTCTGCTCAAAGGTGCCTGAAGAAGCCCATGACAAAGGCAGGTGCAGAGCTCTGGTGAGTGGTGCTTCCAGCTTTGGTAAACAAGAAAACTTGGCCCTTCTACTGCTGCAGGTGACCTTTAGTAACCCGATGGGCATTCTGCTCAGCCTCATCTCATACTTGTCCTCAGTTTTCTAGGACCGTACAGGGCCATCTTGCAATTAACAGGAAGCAAAAAGCTTGGTGTTAAGGGTCACAGTAAAGCTACTGTTAGGAATATTTTACTTGGTCATACTTAATGTTGGGCTCAGACACTTTAGCATGTACAGCCTCAGAGCCTGTATTTAAACTGATTAGCCAGCCACACAAGAAACAGCCAATTGCAATCCCAAGTCAGCTCTGTCTAACAACAGAAGACTTGGTCCCTAACTCAACCTCTCCCTCACAGACACAATCTCTTCCAGCCGTTTCCCTAAATCTGGTTGGTTTGACACCAGATTGCAATAAATTTACATTATCAACCTATTCTTTTCAAGGGGTAAAACTAACTCAGAAAGTCAATCAATATGAAGGGACAATAAAGAAAAAAATAATAATGCTTTTTAAAAATAAAATTTTTATTGTAAAAGTCATTCTTGTTAATTGTTAAAAAAAAAAACAAACTCAGTAAGTTCCAAGAAAAAGGTAAAAATTAGCCAAATCCCACCATTCAGAGATAAAACTGGTAACATTTGGCTAACATTTTTTCAAGCATTTCTCTCTCTATATATACACACAAACACACGCACACATGCACACACACACACAATTGCATATAATCAAGGTCATATTATACACGAATTATGTAAACTGCTGTGGATGTCCTTCTCTAATTATCTATCTAGCTAATCAACTAAAAAGTTCTAGATCATGTTTTCAAATCGTTTTAGATTCAAAGCATTATAATGACTGCAGAGTGTTTTATGGTAAGTTCATGGCAAAATTTGTTAAACTCATCCCATGAAGCTGGACTTTTTGGTCAATTCCTATTTGGTTTTAATATTAAAAGCAGCTTTGTGATGAATAGTATCCTGATACATAAATCTTGAAGCCCTTACGCTATGCTTATGTGGAATAAATACCTTAAGAAGGGCTGCTGGCTCAAAGGGTAGGCTTATTAATTATTTATGTAATATACAGTATATAGAACATATAATGGATACATTGTATAATACTTAGTATATTACAGTACAATTATTATAAAATTATACATGCAATAGAAATATATATTCATAAGTTTATATGTATGCAGTCCTTGGGCACTGAACAGAGATGACTATGTCTTTTTGATAAGATACTTAAGTTTTTCATTCAAACTATTGAAATTCCCTAGGACCCGCTGCCAATAAGTGCTTCAACCCCTCTAAACCCTAAAACAGACTTATAGTCCGCAAACCTCTTATGACAACTTTCTTTAAGGTAGGGCACAAAGAAGGAAGCAAGCCTTCAATAACAAAGAAGGAAGGAGGAACTGGTCCCTCCTGAAAAACAACCCAGCTGGCTTCCATGATAGTAGCATTTATCTAGACCCGAGGAGGAAGAAAGCCACACTTCACAGGAGCTAAGTTTGAGCCTCAGGACCAGAGTTCTTAAGTTGAAGGCAGATTTAAAAAAATAAGACACTGGTTCACTCTAGGAAAGATTTGTTTTGTTTTGTTTTGTTTTTTGCCGCTTCTTCTTTTTGGTGCCAATCTGATTACACCTACCCTGTTCTTGCTGACCCTTTGAGACGTTTGTTTCATAATTTGGGAGAATTAAAAATTATAGCCTCCATGAATAAATATAACTCTTAGCTACTTCTTATTAACTAAATGCAATCGGGGAATAAATACAGTGAGTACTCACCAAAAAAAAAAAAAAAAGTGAAGAATAGAAAATTGTTTAAGTGGCCAAAGAAACTTTATCCTATTGTGTTACAGGCCAAGCTATGCCAGCTATATGTAAATGTAAGCAGTGGCCTGTGTTCATGTGTCCACTTTGAAGTTGCCATCTGAATTTAATTCTGCCTTTGTGATTAAATCAGGCCATTACGTTTAATCTCACTTAATAGTAAGAAACGTCCTTTGTTGTTTTCTATAGGCAACATATTCTGCCCCTAACATATACAGCTTGGTATTCACACGTTACTATTAATCCCCGATGGCTGATAATTGCTTCATCTCCAAGCCCTCTGTCCAATTCACAAGGGGCTGATTGCAACTATTCTTCCTCTATACATTAATGCACTGTTTGGGTCTTGCTTCTTTGGCTCAGTGAACCCTATCAAGCTGTCCACATTTTCTGGGCATGTGGGTGTATTGTGAGATGTTAAATTAAATTCTGTGTTGACCCCCCTAAACGCCAGAATCTATTAGCCCCTGCAACTTAGCTGATTGACAAGTGGGACTACTTTTCCACTCAAAATCCTGCAATAAAAAACAACAACAACAGGCTGAATATTTTGTTTCTAAGAAGAGTATGGGGTCTTCTTACTGCTGTCTTATTATTTACATGTTCACGACTACAGCAAGACCAACTGCATCATTGCTACAATGTCATTTCATTGATCTACCATTAGTCTGTCTTGTCATTTTTCTGGGAAAAATTATTAGGCCCTCAGAGAAGCACCATTCATGGACTAGTTTTGAAATTATTTTCTTCTTCTTCTTTTTTTCCAAAAATGTTTTGGATGAGGAGACTTAGAAACTTCTGTATTTGTTAACTCTGACATGAGTTGCTCGGGCATAGAAATTGCAGAAGGCAAAATAGCAGTTGGAACAACCTTGTCTTTCCTTTTTGCACCTAAGGTAACAGATACAGCTAATTTTAATGTCAAACTTTACAAAGGAAGAGGCTTTCCTTTCTCTAAACCTTTCATTAGATGGGCAATAGTTACCAAGCTTGCTATTGTGCTAAATTAGGAATACTGTCATTATCAATTTAAGTTTGTGGTTCTAAAAGTGTTATTAGCTGCTTGTGTCTAACTTATGTTAACCACATGTAGTACCTAGAGTTTGAACAACAGCTGGAGCCCATATACAACTATCTCCTGCCAATAGCTTTGTCCCAGCTCCACACAATTTCAGCCACACGGCTGCTCTGGGACACTTGAAAAATCTACATGGCTATTTTAAATTTTATTTTCTGGTTTGGAAAGCAATCCCATAAAAGTAATTTTATTTTTATGTATCATATAACTATTATGTATAGAATATATACTTATATAATGTATATATGATAACTGTATAAAAGTTATCTTGCATTTGCCATAGAAAAATCTTAAAAGTTTGGAAAAATAGAAATCATTCCAAATCCCACAGATATAACTGCTGTTATCATTTTGGTGTATTTTCTAGATATACTTCTCTTCTGTAAATTACGTGTGAATGGACTCATAATTTATATAAAATAAGCACATCATTTATTTTACATCTCCTATGTGCTTATTATATTAAATGCTAAATAATTGAGTCACTGAGAATGTCCTAGAGTGAACACATTCTCTTATTTTTAAAATAAACTTTTTATTTTGGAATAATTTTAGATTTACAGCAAAGTTACAAAAATAGCACAGAAAGCTCCCACATACCCCTCATCCAGTTTTCCCCGCTAACATTTACGTGACTCCAATATATTTGTCACAACTAGGAAACACACATAATTAAAAAAAATACAATCAGGACTATACAGTTTCTTAATGTGCTTCTTTCATCATAGAAATACTTTTCCATGCTATTAAGCATTCTTATCATCTTTTTTAAAATAGAAAACTAAAGTAATATGTATGACCATCAAATGAGTTAAATTCTAAGTAAAATTTTGATAGTGACTAATCAGAAAGCTGCTTCCAGAAAAGCTCTAGTCATATAGGTACCCTCTGGTGTGGAGTTTTACCCAGGAATCTGTCCTCAGACAGGAATCCATTCTGGTGTCCACGGCAGGGTATACTAACACCTTTAAGAAAATCAGTCATGTGCCTGGGTCCAGCCTTTGCCAAGGAGATTCTGAGCATGAGCAAAAGGAGTTTTAGTGTTTTCATTTCTAGTTTTTCTTTTAAAAATTACAATAGAAATATATTCTCATTATAGAAATTTTTAAGAATGTAATATATATATAGTAAGCAAAAAGCATTCATACACCCAGAGAGAACCAGTGTCAACATGTAGATACGTACTTAGAATCACCCTGCTTTGTGATCTATATTTTTCACTCACATCATGATCATTGTCCTCTAACATTTAATATTCTATAAAACTCTCCTCCAGGGACTGCATAGAATTCCATTCTATGACCTTATCATAATTATTTAATCCCATTTCCTTTTGGACATTTAGATTGTTTCCAGCTTTTTCCTATTACAAAAGTTACCATGATTTTTATTCCTATTACATTATTTTTTCCTGTTTATTTATTTATTTTTTTGTATTACATTATTTTTTTCCTATTAGGTTGTAACTAAGTAACATGCCTTATTATTTTCTCAGGAAAAATCCTCAAAGGTGGAATTAATGGGTTAGATCAAGATTGTCCAACGTGTACTTTTTGCTGAGAGGTATTTTCCAAGAGCTTCAGAAAAACAAAAACAAAAGCAGAAAAAGACTCTGAATTTCACCACATTTGGTGGGAGAACTATTGTGAAAGTGAAATTCTCAGGAAAAAACCACCAAAACCCTTACCAAGGCTTTGGAAAATTGATTAGAAGAGTCTGTTTAGTCAACCATGTAGCAACCAAGGGGCTCCCACCAAGGAGATGGGTGTGTACAAGTGTGGGGTGCACAACACAAACACCATAACCCAAAGAGCCCTCCAGGACCTGGCAGAAAGGC
Organism: Carlito syrichta; assembly: GCF_000164805.1. Lineage (NCBI taxonomy): Eukaryota > Metazoa > Chordata > Mammalia > Primates > Tarsiidae > Carlito > Carlito syrichta. The sequence goes on from NW_007247005.1 coordinate 37,092, forward strand.
AATCAAAGTGAAAACAAGGAGGAACACAAGAAGCAATTACAAATATCATTTGGTGGCTCACAATCACCTTACTGCTGTGACTACCACACACATTCAAGAGACATAATCAAGATAAAAGTAGTCATGAGTCATATCAAACCACTCACATTCTCTTGCAGAACTGGGACTTGGCCCTGCAGATATTATTGCTGTATTGCTGGGTTCTCAATCCAGGAGACTTTTGAGCTTGATGCTTGCGTTAATTTACTATAACTGAATTTATCTGAACGATCTATACATGATGATGGTACAGTTATCTTATTAAGTGAGAGTTGGGGTGATTTTAGTTTTAGTTTAAGCTAAGTCAGATATGAGATTAGACACATGATTTTTTAAGAAAAGATTTCTAAGCATTTTGCCAGGTATAAAAGAAGAATTTTGTTTTTTTGGAAAATTTGTGCTGGAAAATAGAAGCAGCTACAATCTTTTCAGCCTCAGATATGTCTGTTCTAACATGTATTCATTAAAAATAAAGTCTATTCTATTAAAGTCACAAACTGTGGCAATCACTCTCTAGAGTTGATTTTAAATAGACTGAGTGCAACTAACTCCACAAATCAAATTTTTTTAAAGCTCAGAGTGGATTTATCCATCACCTCTAATCCCTGGGAGGAAGAAGTCGAAGAGTGAATGTCTCAATGAAATGAAAGCAGATGCCAGGAAAACAGAAAGATGGATTATACGTTTATAAACTATAAAGACTAGAACTTCTTGGGTATCCTTGGGCTCTGTGGAATCGACCCTTACTGTGTTTGAAACGTGAGCACCTGACATTTCTTTTGTATCTTGCAGCCCTGGATATTCCTAAGCAACACACTCACACTATTTCTTTATTTCAGTGCATAAAATCAGTAGCGAGAAGTGCTATTGGTACTGTGCTGCAACATTTCAATTGCATTATAGAAATTCCCCAGAAAGCTGGGAAAGAGTTTGATTTCTGGTATAATCTTGCTTTCTGTTTGAGCACACGATCGGAGGAGTTAGATTAAGATAGTATTCTGGGGCCAGGCGCAGTAGCTCATGCCTGTAATCCCAGCACTTTGAGAGACAGAGGTGGGAGGATTGCTTGGGCCAGGAGTTTGAGACCAGCCTGGGGAACATAGTGAGACCTCATCATTACCAAAAAAAAAAAAAAGCTGAGTATGGTGTTGTATGCCTGTAGTTTCAGTTACCAGAGAGGCTGAGGTGCATCTCCTGAGCCCAGGAGGTCAAGACTATTGTTAGCCATGATCATGCCACTGTACACCAGCCTGGGTGACAGTGAGACCCCAACTCAAAAAAAAAAAAAAAAAGGCAAGATTGCATTCAGCTTCCTGACTCTAAAAACCTCCCTTCCTTCTTGTCTTTCTTAGCCCAACCTTTTGTCCTTCCTTTCTTTCCTTTCCCTACTCTTTTCTTTTCTCCTTCTCACATTTATTTAGGGTTGGCCCTGCTTTTGGGGATACTGGAGTGTGGAATTAGAGTTCATCCCCTGCCCTAGAGGAAATGTGAGGGGAAGGAGGCCGCCTTTGCCTAAGCAGGAGCAGGAAGAGATATTGGAGCCAAGTCTGGAAGACTTTGTAGGGCCGTGGTCAATGACAAGGACGGGACCTCGAGGATGACTGGATGGTGGAGGAAGTGGCGGCGTGAGCAGCTGTCAAGGAGGGATGGTGATGAGCACTGGCAGGTGCAGTACCTGAAAGGAAGAGCAGGATTGGGGAATAGCAAGTGGCAGGGGCCTTGGGTGATTGGGAATAACTGTGTTTTGCACATGATAAATGTTCATCAAAAACTTTCGGCAGAATGCAACCCGAGTATTAGGTTGTATGTTTGCATTTTGAGAGGCCCTCAAGCTTGCTTGCTTGCTTTTTTTGTGACAAGGCTTCACTCTGCATTCATTGCATTCCAGGCTGGAATGCAATAGTGTGATCATGGATCACTGCAGCCTTGAACCCTGGGGCTCAAGGCATCCTCCTGCCTCAGCCTCCTGAGTCAAAGGGACTGCAAGTGAGCAACCACACCTGGCTAATTTTTTTGGTAAAGACAGAGCCACCCTAAGAGCTCTCAAGCTTTCGATGAAAGATGGGAAACTACCAACTAGGAGTAGGCATTTGCCACATATTTTATCCAAATAGTCTAACAAGACACATAGATGAAACCTTTCACTTCTTCCAAGCTGGAAGATTATTTTGAACAGATAACCCTGGGCTATCATGAGCCTGTTTATGTCATTGAAATGACATTGCACCATCTAACCTGCTTTGATGATATAAATAATATCTATCTCCCTAAAGAAACCGTCCCTGGGCCCACAGGGGGCCTGGGGCAGTCCCACAGGCTTTGTACAGCTGGAACCCCAAGTGATAGCTTGAGATGGAATCAGAGAGGCTCCTGGCAGGCTGCTTCTCACCATGGCCCTGCTGGCAGTGGGGAGGCGGCCAGTCTTCAGGATAAACATGGTGTGTGCATTTGAGGGATAGTTTTGCAGGCCCACAGGCCAACTGTGAGCACCGTGTAGACTTTAGGAAACCAAGTAAGTGGTTTGAAGCCCACTAGGCTTTGAAATGAAGGTATCTCTTATGCCAGAGCTACTCCCGCAAAATAATTTCCTTTCAGGCTTTGTCTCCATGGTCCCTGTGAGTTTTCAGGTGAGACAAGAAGGCAGCATTGGGCTATCACATTAAAAGGGAGATTGGGCCAGGCATGGTGGTTCACGCCTATAATCCCAGCACTTTGAGAAGTTGAGGCAGGAGGATTGCTTGAGCCCAGGAATTCGAGACCAGCCTGGGCAACATAGTGAGACCTTGTCTCAAGAAAAAGTTAAAACAATTAGCTGGGCCTAGTGGTGAGTGCCTATACTCCCAGCTACTCTAGAGACTGAGGCAAAAGGATCACTTGAGCCCAGGATGTGAGGCTGTGGTGAGTAGTGGTCATGCCACTGCACTCCAGCCCAGGCAACAGAGTGAGACCCTGATTCAAAACAAAAAAAGGGAAACAGGTGAAAATAAACATTAGAACATTGGCACTAATGTCCTCACATGGAAAATGACTAGAAGTGATTTAATTTGAAAGGAAAAAATAGCATCATCAAAGAGCATCTGAGACTGGCATTGAACTCCCTGCCCCACCCATGAGTGTTCTAGCTATTCCTGGCTGAACCTATTGTGGATATTCCCAGGGTAATTTCCTGAATCTGGGCTACCAAATCAGAAAAAAACTTCAATTATCACCCTTATTGATGGGGTTGAGATCATTGTGCAGGAGCTTGGGGGAACACCAAGTTTTGTTTTGGAAAAAGAAAGGACCTGTAATTTTTATATCTACTCTAAATAAATGCCCCAAACCTTTGTTGCCTTCTGCAGGCCAAGAGAAATCTGTATATTCTAGATTTCTTTGAAAAGAACCAAGACTGACTTTATGAATTTGACTTAATCCTGAAGACTGTTGAATCACAAAAAAAAAAAGAGAAGAAGAAGAAAAGAAAGAAAAATAAACCAGAATTTAAATATTGGAGAGACAGTCCAAGCTTATGGTTTAGCAAGATGTTGACCCAGAGATCAGTGAGAAAATAAAAGTGAGATCTTAGTGTTGTTTTTATTACTTTGGCTTCTGTAACTTATACTATCTATTTATTTAACCAACAATACTGGCATGATTTCATAAGCTATTTGAGGAGAGAGGTATAGTTTAAAGGGACTGGAGCTTTCAGCACAGGTCATTTCAGGTGTGGGTCACAAGCCCAGCGATCTCAAAGACCAGCTGAGTTGGGCTGGGGTAACCAGAAGGGAATTGGGAAGATTGTGGTCTAGGAGTCACCCTTACTCAGCTCTAACTTCCTGGGCCTTTTGGAAGAGGGGCTTGTGTGGCCATATCTTCAATTTTTCTAGAGCAACTCAAAATCTACATTTTTATGTAAAAAATTTTAATTTTCAAATATTGTCAACTAATTCATTTAAAGCAAACAAAACAACATCCATCTGCAGCTGCTTTCACCCTACAGGCTACCCCTGGTTTAGAAACTAGTAAAGTCTCTCAGGCAGAAAAGCCATCGGCATTGAACATTCTAGAACTCAAGTCATTCCATCCTTTCTCAGACATTCACAGTCAGGTGTGCTCAACCCATGGAGTTTCAAAAACTGTATACATGCCCACCTTCCAGCCCAGCTTAAATATCCTTGGGAGTGGAAACTAGACATGTGCCTGTTTGTTGTTTGTTTTTTGAGTTGGGGTCTCACTCTGTTGCCCCGGCTGGAGTGCCATGGCATGATCATAATGATCATGGCTCATGGCAGCCTTGACTTCCTGGGCTCAGGTGATCCTTCCACCTTAGCATCCTGAGTAACTGGAATTGCAGGTGTGCTCCACCATGCCCGGCTTATTTTTTAATTTTTTTTGTAGCGATGAGGGTTGTTCAAGAGATGATGTTGTTCAAGCTGGTCTCAAACTCCTGGGCTCAAGCAATCCTCCCATCTCGGCTTTCCAAAGTGCTGGGATTATAGGTGTGAGCCACCAAACACAGCCCATGTGCCTGTGTTTTAAGGCTCAGCCTGTAATCTCGTGCTTTGGGAGGCCGAGGTGAGTGGATTGCCTGAGTCCGTGGGTTCGAGACCCACCTGGGCAACTTGGTGAGCCCTCATCTCTACAATAAATAAAAAAATTAGCCAGGCGTGGTAGCGTGCGCCTGTAGTTCCAGCTACTTGGAAAGCTGAGGCGGAAGGATCGCTGGAGCCCAGCATGTCGAGGCTGCGGTGGCTGGTAGCAGCCACTGCACTCCAGTCTGGGTGACAGAGTGAGACTCTAACTCAAAAGAAAAAAAAAATCTGGATGTGCCTGTATTTAAAGGTCCACTGATGGTTGTGATGTATGCCCCTCCTTTAAAATCAGTCTTACGTGGTAGTAGCCAGCCACTTGTCTGCACCATATTTCAGTCTTCTCACATGTTGTACTGCATCACCCGATTGCTGTAGGCAAAACTCTAATGCAAGTTCTTGACTTCAGCTGACTTAAGCAGAAGAGGGATTCATGGAGGGAGACTGGCTGGCTCATGAAATCAATGAAGAGGCCGAGGAATCAGCTTTAGGGGTAACTGGGAGGTAAGATCCTGCCACAGGAGCAGTCTTCTTTGGATGTCACTACTGGACTGTTGCTGCTGCCCCAGCTGGATTTTACCCCTGGGCTCTGGTCCAGATGGTCTCCGCCACCCTGGCAGGCACTTGCCTTCACACCACTGAATGCTTGAGTCTGCTGCAGCCACTGCAAATGCACCCTACAAGTCCCCTTCCTGTCTATCTCACCCCCTCTCCCATGATTCAACATCCTCAGCCGGGATGCTCAATTGGCCTCACTTAGACCATGAGCCCAAGCCCTAAGTGCTTGGGGTTGGGAAGAGAGAATATATGTGAATGTTGGCTTCCAGGAAGCCCTACCTTTTATGTGGCTGGGGATTCAGCCCAATAAGAAGAGGACTCTTAACCCGAGGTGTGCTGGAGCTGGCTGTACTGATTTGCTTAGAGGGTTTGTGTGTCTCTCCCCAACTCCAGGACAAGAACATCACAGCTTGGAATTGCCATGGTGGGAAAACTTACACCATAGAAATGGACAAAAATGACAAATCAGGGCTTTATTTTTTTCTTCAGAGAGCCATTATCAGCACACCACTGGTTCATATAGTGGACAGCCAAAGTGACAAGTGTCAATTATCCCAGGAAAATAATGTCATCTCTGCAAATTAGATTATTGAATTGGGTTGAAGAAAAGGACAGAAAATAGTGTGTGCATAAGGATTGAGTGCACACAAAACTTGGGTATCTTTCTGCAGTTGTACAGACAGCTTAGAGCAGTGTCATCTAACAGACATAAAATTCAAGTCACCTTAGTAACTTTAAATGTTCTAGTAGTCACATTCAAAAATTAAACGAAACAACAGCTGGATGCAATGGCTCACATCTGTCATACTAGCACTTTGGGAGGCCGAGGTCAGAGAACTGCTTGAGCCCATAAGTTTGAGACCAGCCTAGGCGACGTAGTAAGACCTCGTATCCACAAAAAATGTAAAAAAAATTAGCCAGGTGTAGTGGTGCATGCCTGTAGTCCCACTACTTGAAAGGCTGAGGTGGAAGGATTGCCTGAACCCAGGTGGTTGAGGCTGTGGTGAGCCATTATGGTGCCATTGCACTCTAGCCTGGGCAACAGAGTGAGACTCTAACTTAAAAAATAAATAAAATAAAATAAACAAATAAAAATAATTTTAATAGCACATTTTAATTTAAGCAATATGTCTAAAATATTATCATTTCAACATATGATCAATATAAAAATTATTAATGATATAGTTTACTTTTTTTTCATATGAAGTCTTCAAACTCCAGAGTATATTTCACACTTGATACATCCTAATTTGGACAGCCACATTTCAAATGCTCAGTAGCTGTGTTCTTAGTGGCTGCCATATTGGACAATGCAGGCTTAACTATTTCAAAAATGCCATACGATGGCTTTCAAACCATCTCCCAGTGGTGGGTTGTGAAGGACAGATTGTTTCTCTCTCACAAATGTGAAAAATCAGAAATCCCACAGTGGTATAAAAGTGAGTTCTGTATCTACCCGTCTGTGATTGGTTGATCTGGGTAGAGGGTGAGTCATTTAATTCAGATCCCATCTTATGAATGAAATTATAGACAACATGACAGTGTCAAACATAACCTTGCAAATGTGTACATGCATAGACTGAGGTAGAAGAGGGGGAAAGTTCCTCTTTCTGGATTCCCTTGGGTGAGTGAAGATGTCTAAAGTATCCTCACAGAACCAGCAGGCTCATTCCTTTTCTAGAAAATATGTGAATAGGATGAACACATGGGTAGGGAGGTGTGCTTCCAGCCCATCCCCATGCTGTGCTCTGTGTACTTCTTCACCTGTATCCTTTGTTATAACCTTTGTAATAAACCAGTAGACATTTAAAATAAAACAGAAAATACATCAGCAATATATGCCTGGCAAGTGAACAACGAGATCCTATTTAAGTGCCCTCTTGGAAGCAGGTGCTTTTGTGTATTGCTGGCAGAGGTGTTCATTTCGAGGACAACTTGACAACCCTCATAGATGTTTTAAACGTGCAAACCCTTTAATGTGTGTGTGTGTGTGTGTGTGTGTGTGTGTGTGTTTGTGTATGTGTGTGTTTTAGGAATGATCTTAGGAAAGTCCTAAACATATGCATAGGTGTGTGAGTATGTTCTTACAAATATTGGAAATAACTAAAATGTCATCTTATGTGTCTAGGCTGTGAAATGACTATGCATAATTGACATGAAAAGAAAACCACAGTACATGCAGAAACACAGAAAGAAAAAAACTCAAGTTGCAAAGCTATCTGAATAACACACTATTTTTGTAGGAAAGCCAAAAAAAAAAAAAAAGAATTGAGTATAGGAACTGAGCAGAAAATTTGGAAAAAACACCAGGTTATCGGTGGGTGTGGGACTAGGACAGAATTTAGGGAGGGAGCTTTACTTTGTATATATTGATAATGTTTGGAATTCTGCAATGGTCTCGTGTAGATTCTATAATCATATCAAGGCATAATATAATAAATACAGTGACATAGTAATATAATTTAAAAGAAAAAATGCTTAGTACTTTTAAGGCTACTAGGACATGTCTCGGCCCACAGGTGGGAGTGTAAATTGATCCTGCCTTGCTAGAGGGACTCAGCATCATGTAATCAAAGCCTTATCAATTGATAGCCTTCACTTTGGTGATGCCGGAAGTTTATCCGGTGCGGAGAAATTGAGAACACATAGACATATGTGCAAGGATGTTCATTTCCATGTAATTGATATAAAAATGTTGAGGGGTGATGACACGTTCGTTCATAGGGAGTTACTTCAATAAATCACAGGATAGCTGACAGTGGAACCCCTGTTAAAATGGTGGTATAGGAGTATGCTTATTGGCATACAAACCTGTAACGATGTTCATCAGGGTGTGATTAGCAGTAGCTTACTCGGAGTAGTGAGATTATAGATGATTTCTCTTTTCTTCTGTATTCTTTTTGGAATGCTCTAACTTATTTACAATGAGTATATATAGTTCTTTTGTTATTTCAAAAAATAATGCCGACACCTCTTTAAAAAGAAAATTATCATAGAAGGCAGCTGCACACGACCCCTCTCTGTTTCTCCCAGCAACAGTTTCAAGGTAGAAATAGTGAAACAGCCACTCTGGCATCCCTGACTTTGAAAGCCATTTGTAATGCTGGCATGGACTGCGACCCATGACCTGCGAATCTTGTTCCAAAGGCTTTAACACTGTTTTAGTTGTGAATCACTGAATGTCGTTTGATCTACAGTGGCCTGGTATGATTGAAAAATTCTCAGACGGAGGCTCTTTAAAAAAAATCCATGTGTGGGTTTTTTTTTAAATTTTAAAAGTAAACTCAAGCAAGCATTTAGAGTTTTTTGGGGAGAGAGAGGTGGAATCATTTCTGTCGAAAGAGCTGCTTAGGGCTATTGATGAGTCCCATGTGCACTCATACCAGGCATGCCCTTTTTCTTTACAAAGCCCATGGCAAGCATTTTTCAAATGAATGGATTGATTTTAAAATCTGAGTGTAACACTGAACACATTCCGGAGACTTTCAGACAACAACATCAAAGAAAGGCTGTCTGTTCCTTGTTTTGGAGTACAATCTCCCAAGGGTTAAGTTTTTTGGGGACGCAGTTAAAGTGTAAGGATCGGTTGTTGCTTGTGAAACAAAACCCCTTTATTTTGCCCAATTCAGGTGACGAGGCACCATGTTCCAAGGTTCATTATGCTTGATTTTCAAGCATGCTCTGACCTAGGGGCCCCAGGCTCACATGGAGTCCCAAGGCTGCCCGGCCCTGGTGATGGGAAGAGGAGGAGTGGGCTTGGGAGGTACAGAGCTAGGGCTGAAGACCCGGGCCTGGTAGGGAAAGGTACTCCCCCTCACACTACCAGGCTTCAGACATTGAGGCTGGAAGTTTTTCTGGATGGGGCTGACCACAGGTCAGCAGCTCACTCCAGCTCCACAACCTACCCTCCCTCTTGTCGGGCTCAGCTTCCTCTGTGTTCCTTTGTCGACCCCAAACCCTGAGCCCAGGCCTGGGACTAAGTAACATCCCTGAAAAATGCTCAGTAAAAGCACTCACCACTATAATAGCTACTGCTACTACTACTGCTGTTTCTGTTTAGAGGTTTACTTAAAGCAAACAACCCCAGGGCCATGCATTCCTTGAGAGGGGCTACCATACCCATCTTCCAAGAAAGTAACTGAATGGAACAGGGACCATGCCCCTGATGAAAGGCAGCTCCTGCCCGGTGTGGGGGAGAGAAGATCTACCCATGAGCATGTCTACAATAATAATGGTTCCAGGAACTCTGCTGGGCATTCACCTGTCTCATTTAGTCCTGTGAGGTATACATCATTATCACACCCATTTAACAGATGAGAATGGCGAGGCTTGAAGAGCTAAAATATAAACCTGTGTGAGGCAACAGGACTAGGAAAGGTGGAACAGGGATTTGAACATAGGCCTCCTGCTGCCCGCCTAGGCTCTTGACCAGGGCACAACACTGTGTATGATACCTTGTGACATGGCCAAATATTTGAATTTTCCAAGTACCTGGCTGGTACTTCTGTGAGCTAACTTCAGCTTCTGCCTCTCCTTGCCTACCTGCCCAAGGGTAGGCAGGGACAGTGGGAAGGCTGTGGCTTCAAGAGCGACATGGGACTGGCCCTGGCAAACTAGGAGTAGGGACAAGGGCTTGCCTCCCACTATGTGCTGAGGAAAAATAAAATGGATTGAAGCCTGAGAAATAGTAACTCTGGTCTTGTCTACATTTAAATTTTGCATATTTTGTTCATTGTGAATTTTTGCATCTTTTTTTTTTTTTGAGACAGATTCTCACTATGTCACCCAGGTTGGAGTACAGTGGCACGATCACAACTTTATTGAAGCCTCAACCTCCTAGCTTTAAGTGATCCACCTGTCTCAGCTTCCTAAGTAGCTGGGACTACAGGTACACACCATCTCGTCCAGCTAGTTTTTAATTTTTTTGTAGAGACGAGGTCTTGCTATATAGTCCAGGCTAGTCTTGAGCATCAATTCTGATTTCAAAATATTGCATTAAAATAGTAACTGTGATGACTGAATTTTTTGGCGCCCCCTTTAATTCTGTGTACAAAGAAAGTGCCTCTCTTGCCTGACCCTAGTCCTGGCCTTACATATTTCTCAATGTCCATTTTCCTCCTAAAATCCAAGTAGCAAAAAACAGGTCTTATCGAAGTATTTTATTTTACTTTGGAAGGCAAGCTTAATTAATCAGGATATTTTTCTGACTCTACCCTGGTGACCAGTTTGAAATGGTCAAATTAATTCATGAATTTGAACCAACTTGTATTTACTATTTAAGACTTACATATTAAAAATGTGATTCCTCTCTCCCTCCTCTCTACTTCCATTCCGTCCTCCCTCCTTCCTTTCCTTCTTTCCCACCTTTTTAAATTTTGTACTAGTGTTTCTATGGAGAAAACACAGACTGAAACTTGCTTTGGACACTATCCCCCAAATTTAGATGCCTACAAACACGATTTTGGGAAATAATCTGTGATGACACCTAGCAGGTGGGCACTCTATACATGTGCATTACCCAAAAGCATGACTATTGGGAATGGGACCCCAGCCTCACTGGCAGGAAAAGCCCTGGTCCCAGCATCTTTCGGGGGAGGACCTCCTGATCTTAACTGAGGCTCATTCAGCCCAAGTGCAGAAGATGACTCAGCCAGTGATTTCATTCACTCAGCCTGGTGTTTACCCACTCGCCACAAACCGGTTGATACTGTTTGGAGCTGCTCTGAGGTGACGCTCTGCTGGTGGAGAATGACATTCAGTCAGCTTGTGGTCTCTGTGGCCAAAGCAGCTGAAATGCTGTGGCTTCTGAAGAACCCGTTGTCTGCTGATCAGTCGTGAGGACAAGCAAAGTCCCAGTGTCCACCCTGCAAAAGAGCATTTTGGTTTCCATGAGATGTGGCACTCCAGTAGGGGGGTCCTTTCAGGGCTCTGACAGCCACACGTGGACAGGCAGGGCCTGCCATAGGACTCCCTCACAGATGCTCCCCAAGAAACACCGTTAGGCTCCAGTGGATGCTGAAAGGACCTGGAGATTTTGGAGGGCAGCTTTGCTCCTCCCTAGCAGATTTTTACTTGGTACCATCAGACTCTGTCATGAGCTTTCCTAGCGAATTGCAAGGGAAGATGTAAATGACTGAGCACACACCAGTGCTTTCTTAAGCAACCTTCACAGTACACACAACCATGTCAATAATCTATTTCTAGCCAATGGAGAAAATTATGGTCGTGACCAAGAAAAACACCAGGTATTGGGCTTTACGGTTTATATACCCAGCCTCATTTTACCCCCAGTGAGATTGGTCCTGTTATTACCCCGACCTCAGAGATCAGGAGACCAAGGCACTGGGGTTCAAGCAGCCTGACCAAGGGCACACGGCCAACAAGTGGAGTAGCCAACTTTAAGGCACAACCCACCAGGCAATGTACAGCTAGGACAAAGGAAGAGAAGACCAGGAAGAGGGACGACAGGGATGGAAAGGAGACTAGTGTTTGGTTGCGCTTGGATGCCGCAGCATTCTCAGGGGTAGAGGGTGTGAGGAGGGGAGGTAGAGCGCACCTATCTCTCCCTCCTTCCATCTCCCGTGGGTGAGGTCTGTTTGCATCCGATAGCCCCTGCCACCTTCTGAACACCCGCCCCAGGGTGGTCATATCTCAAAGCCAACAATTCTCCATCTGAGTTACTATGGGTCTGTATAAATACGAAATACAAAAGGCATCTTCTGACACCCTCACAGCCCCTAGAACTGTGGATGCCATGGACAGGAGTGAATGCAAAAGTTATCTGTTAAGTAAGGGCTGTAATGTGCAGGTCTGTCTTTTCCTCCTTGGGGTGTGTGCACTGAGAGAGTTGCTGCTGGTTGTACCTGGTGACTGTGGCTGTGAAGGACCAGAGCTGCAGAGGGAACATGCAACAAGAGCTACCAGAAACAAGCTCTGTTGAGGAGCACAATACTGCAGCAAAAATACTCCCTTTGATTGGCAATCTGGGTAGGTAAAATGTTACCAAATCATCTCCAAACTCTCTTTACTAGTTCATCTGCTCAACTCCATTTTTTGAGATTTGAGTTGGATGATGCCTGTTGATCACTCCTTAAGAAGTTTTTGGTTTTACTTTTTGGCCTGAACACTTGGCGATCCCTGTGGGACTAGGGACATGTATGTCCTGAGGGATGCAGGCTGTCTGAAGCCTATCTTCCAAGCCAACTGTAATCCCTAACATCTCCCCACCACCCATCCCTAGATCAGGCTCCATCAGAGCTGGACATTTGGGAAGTAAAAATTGAAAATTAGAAAGTGGAACTGAAAAAAAGTTAAATGTGAAATGACTGACAATAACTACCATGTGGTCTCAGGACAAAGCAACTCAAGAAAGAGGAGCAATGAGTGCAGAGTCCACTCACTGAGTGTTAGGATTTGTTGAAATCGCGGAATTGCATCCATTAGACACATTATGAGTAGGAGCAACCACAGCTAGACCTGAGGGAGGGCTTGGGGGCACAGGTGGGAGTGCTACCACCTCCCCCAAGAACTGAGGAGGAGGAAGGAAACTAACACCTCTCCACATTCCAGGAATGGCAGGGAGGACAACCCCTGGGGCTCGCCCTCCTCCAAAGTCTTATATATTACCGTATCTGCTTCTATGGCTTCCCTGAACTGGCCTCAGCTTTCTTGTCCTCTATCTCTTCATGCTTCTGTTTTCTCATCTGTAACATGGAGATGATGCCAGTGCCTAGAAAATGAAGTCATGGCACATGTGATGCTTAGAACCCTGCTTAATGTCCAGTAAATACAGCCAGGTCATCTCAATACCATGATTGTGTTTATTACCAACAGTATTAGTAGTACTACTCTGTCATTTCTGCTTTGAGCTTTCTTCTTCCTTCTTTCCTTCCTTTCATTCCTCTGTCTCTCTTCCCCCTTCTCTCTCTGTCCCTCACTTCTATTTTTTTCCTTTCTTTCTTTTTAACCTCACAGAGGAGTCTTCTCATCTGACCCGGTTATTTTGAAGTCTTCTGGTTGTACAACTGTGGCTTTCTCTAAGGAGTTACCCACATTATTTAGAAGCTTCTGGGACACAACAGCCCCTCTTGATCCCAGTGCTGGGACCTATGGTGAGCATTTTTCTCCGGGCCCCATTGCCTACCTCGGACTGGTGCCCCCAGTGCAGCCCATCATCAGAAACGTCTGTCCACTATCTCAGGGGTTTGGTGGCAGTCGGCACTTATGGCTGCAGAGGAACTTCTTGGAGAATCACTCATGTCCATGAAAAACACTCAGCAGAAAGATGCCTCCAATGTTGGCACAGTCACATCCATCAGGGTCAGAACATTCGGTGTCTACATAAAAACACTGAGAAGCAGCACAAGACAGGATGCCTCTGAATCTGTGCCCTTATACATTGCCCTCTCCTCACACCCTGCTGCCCTTGTCTGTCAGCTGTCTGCATCTTCGCTCTCTGAAAGTGGCTTTCTGAAACCCTGATGACAAACATGTAACCATCAGAGGATCTCTCCCAGGGTTTGCCTTGCCTCTGCTGCTCCCTGTCACTAATCTGGGCCTCCCTTGGGGTTAAGGGGTGAGGCTGCCAGAGAAAGTTCAGGCGACTAGATTGCAGCCAGGTCAGCCAGCAAGGAACAAACTGGCCATGAGCCGTCTCTCCTGGGTGCCACTTTCAGAGCCAGAGCAAAGGTTGAGCAGAGAAGCTGGAAGAAACCAGAGGATGGAGATTTTCTAGAGGGCTGACTCAGCTCTGGGTGCGGACCCCCTGCCAGGATTCCTGCCTTCTGTCCCACTAGGATAAGTCAAGGAAGCAGCTTTGATCTCCCCAAAGAAGGTACTGATCCCTAGCATTGCCGTCTCCGACTACCTGTGTGGTTTTGAGAGTGTCTCCTGGCCTTTCTTGGGCCTCGGTTGTCTGATTCAGTAGGAAGGAGGGCACAGAGATGACTCATCGATTCCCTGGCCTTGCCAGCATTCTGTGAGACCCAGAGATATAATCTGGCACCTGAGGCCTTTGTCCCAGGCGCTGGCCCACCTGTGTGCTTTGTCCTCTGTGGTTGATGTGAAAGGCTGAGCGTGGAGGAGGAATGTGTTCCTTTTGCTTTTCGATAGAGGCATTTTCCCCCTCAGTCTGGCACAGTCTGCAGTGGACTTGGAATATTCGGCTGCCTGTCCTGAACTCAGAGCAGGAGGCAAAGGGGAAGATCTGGAAAACTTTTTTTTTTTTTCCTCCGAGTTGAAGTCTCACTCTGTCGCCCAGACTGGAGTGCAGTGGTTGCTCCCAGCCACCGCAGCCTCGCCCTGGAAAACTGTTAATACCATATGAGCAGAAAGAATGTGGCTTGATTTCTGCTCAGGCATTTCAGCTTTTACCCCAGGCTTAGTTAAAAATGACAGAATGGAAACTGCTTTAAGAATGCACTTGCAACATCTCTGTAAATAACGCGACTCATTTGTGTGTAGGTCTTGAGGAATATCTTTCTGCTGTTTGTGCACCCCTTCCATTGGTAGGATACACTGGACCTTGCTGAAAAACAGTATTTCAAGTGCTTTTCCCTACAACTAAGATCTGTTAGATAAAAGTGAATTTGTGTGTTTTTTTTAATGCCTTTATATCATGAGCTTTGTGAAGATGTGGTCATCTTCTTTTTGAATATATATTGAATGTGCAGAAGAGGGAGGGGGCAGTGAAGAAACGAGAAGATGCTTTTTGAGAAAAATAGACTTTCCAGTCAATGGACCGTATGCTGTGGGAGGCTAGAACAACAATTTGACGGCTCCGCCTTGCCCTTGCCAAGTTCATAAAGTATTCTATCGAGGCAGAAAGAAAAGTCCTTCTGGCTGGCTTCCCTCTTTTTTTTTTTTTTTTTGACAGGGTCTCTATCATTTGGGTTGGAGCACAGTGCAATGATCACAGCTCATTGCAGCCTTGACCTCCTGGACTCAGGCGATCTTTCTACCTCAGCCTCCTTTGAAGCTAGGACAACAAGCGTGTGCCACCACACCTGGCTAATTTTTTGATTTTTTTATAGAGCTGAGTCCTTTCTATGTTGTCCAGGCTGATCTTGAACTCCTGGGCTCAGGCAATCCTCTTGCCTCAGCTTCCCAAAGTGCTCCCCAAATGCCTGACCATGGCTGGCTTCCTTTATGCCCTGGCTTCCTCAGCATGACAGGAGGCTCCAGGAAGTCTAGCTAGCAGGTGGAGACTCTACATATTGGCTACCAACTTGTGCCCAGGTTTACCTACATACCTGGGCAATCAGCAAAGACAAAAGACCTAGAACCAGAGGGGCAAATGGATGCATTGGTATTCACAACCTGAACTCCAGTAAACAGAAATATTTTCCATGCTTGATGCGGAACCTCTTCCTGGACGGGGCCACTTAACCTGCAAGTTTTATATTTCACAAGGTTATATTTTTATGCCTGGGGGTAATCAGTTTCCTTAGAGGAGACCAGCTGTAAATAGACCTTCGATGCAGGCTAAGTAAATCCCATTGTGTATTTAACCTGCTCTGTTTACTGATTGCTCACCTGGGCTCCAATGCATAGAACAACATCTTTATCAGGGCCTTGTGCATTTTCCCTTTAGGTTCTGTTGACTCTAATTGCTGGGGCCTCACTTTGGTGAATGGCTGGATGTAGGGATCTTTTATGGAGGGGAGCCAGGTGTGCCTTCTCATCTTGATCCTGACTCCTGGAGTGCCTTTCTCAAGAAGCCCACCTAGAACTCTCCCAGTTGTCCCAACCCCTTCAAAGACCAGCTTAAATATGTTCCTTCTGCATGAAACCCGCTCTGGCTAAAATCAAGTGAGGTGGGCAACTCAGCTAGTTCCTTTGGTGTGACACAGCACTGCAGATTTCAAAAAGCAGCTCCATGCTCCAGAACATACATGTCTAAGCTGAAACCCTGTGCCTGAAAAATACATGCCCTGCTATGTAGGCAGATGCTGAGAGGTCTGACTTTGCATTATCACCATCATCATCATCAGATACAGGGTCTTGCTCTGCTGTCCAGGCTGGAGTGTAGTGGCAGGATCACAGCTCACTGCAGCCTCAAACTCCTGGGCTTAAGTGATCCTGCTGCCTCAGCCTCCCAAGTAACTGGAACCACAGGTGTGTTCCACCATACCTGGCTATTTATTTATTTATTTTTCGGTAGAGATAGGGTCTCACTCTCTTGCCCAAACTTGACTTTGCATTATTTACACTGTATTTTTTGTCTATTTCATCCTGCAGGATTTTTTAATGCCTGCTGGTGCTACATTTTAGGATGTAAACCTCTTATAAGGTCAAAGTCTGCTCATCTTGCTTGGCACAATGACCAATAAGATGCTACACACAGGCAGGTAAATATTTTGATGGTACCCAAAACAACCCTGCAAATTCCTGTGAAATTCATTCGAATAATCTTTGGCAGTTCTGTAAGTGTGATGTGCTGTGATTTTCTCAGTTAAATAAAAAGACATGAATGTATAGTGCTATCTTTCCTGTAAGGCTTGAGTGCTTGCTCCAACTGACAAAAAGAGACAAGGAGGATGATACCCCCCCACCCCTTTTCTTCCCTGTATCTTTCTGTTCCTGTTAGAGATGGTTTTTGGAATGATGGTGGCATCTAGGTGCTGGAGTTGGGACAGTGGGAGGAATTGTTTATTTCTAATCCCCTAATTCTTAAAATTTAATATTTCTAATCCCCTAGAAATATTTTTTCCAAGAAGAACCTGATTTGCTTTTGATCTCATTTCTTCCTGTCCCTTGTCAAGATGCAAGGTAAGCAAAGGCAGGTGTTGAATAAGCAGAAGGCTACAACTCAAATAGACTTCTTAAAAAAAACTGGTGACTTTGTCGGTGGCTGAGTCTAGGAAGAGAAGAGAGAGACATCCTTCTCCCTGGGACAGGTTGGTGCACAGGGCCACTTTCTCTCAGGTCCTCTTCTGCCTCCCCCTTAAGGAAATAGACCCAGCCAGCAAGTGGTGTGTGTGTGTGGGGGGGGCAGTTCCATCTCTCCATTCCCCATTCTCAAAGCGAGTGCTCATTTTCCCTAAATGTATGCATGCCTCAGATAAACTAACAAGGTGGATAAATGGAGTTGTCACCTCATCTGGACTTTCTGTAATTTTCTTCAGGTTAGAGGGGACAAATTGGTCCCCTGCTACTGCTCTACATTTAAACAGTGGTTGGATTTCATTACTAACTATGAAGTGTTTAAATAGGGCATGTGAGCATATCAACTTTCCAAATTCTTAACATCACCAATTAGAGAGAAGAGCTTTCTTCACTGAATTCTCTTCACTTTCTTCATTTAATGACATCCAAAGTTATCATTTCAGAGGAGACATTTCAACCTTATTTCAACTACTGGGGGAGAGGAGGTGGGAAGCTCAAACCAGTGTGGTGTTGTTTAAGTATCTGTCCACTCATAGAGAAAAAAGGTGGATTGCTGATAAAGGTGTTGAGATATAAAATCATTTTACAGTAAAGGTATTGCTTGACTCATTTTTCAGGGGATGAAATTGTAGTTAAAAGAGACCTATCCCCGCAGCCTGGAGTTGTGCCTCCCCCAATCCCTCCCCTTTCTCTGACCTGATATTCTCACATTTCCCACTGATGCCTGCCTTGGAGTTACAGGTGCCTGTTCATTGGATTATTTTATCAATCAGGAAGTCAGTTTTTAAAACGTGGAAACCCAGTCATCTAAATACTAACCTTCGTCCCAAGGTTCTAAATCCACCAGGGTCCAAGAGCTTTATTTGTTTATGTTTTAACAAACAAATCATACCAAAAAAAAAAAAAAAACCACTTTAAATGTTTATTTTGTTGATTCTGTACAGCGCAAGGAAACAAAGTTAGAGGTAAAATAAAATGCCAGTTAAATTCGGCTACTACCAACAACAACTACAAAAACCTTTAACATAAAAGGCAAAGCAGGCTGTTGAGAGATCATAATACAATCTTGGGAAAAGTAATTTGTTAACGCTTGAAACAAACCCAAACCGGCCCTTTACGTAGCTCTTCAGAGGCGAGAAGGAAGCCGCACGGGCGCCGGTTCGGGACCCACAAACAGAGGCATCCCCCCGCCACCCCGCGCCGCCGTCTCCGCACTGGGGTCTCCGAGCCTCTGCGCTGCGGCCCCTGGTTCTCCTCTCCGTCTTTTAATGAGGATGTTAATTATTGATCTTGGCAGGACGGCGGCTGCGAAATGCTCGTTACCTAGTTTAGTAAACCGGAACACCGTTTGCGCGAAAGGTGGGTGGCTCTAGCTCCTAAGCGGGCTCCAGTGTGGGAGACGCGACCTTTGGGAAGGAGAGACGAAAGGTGAACTCGAGTTCGAAGCTGCCTGTCCAGACCCCGGGGCCTAAGAGCGAATGCACTCCGCCGCGAAACACCTGGTGACTCGAGTCTCGCACACAGCGCTCTAAGCAGCGGGTCTGCTAGAGCCGGCCACCCCCGGATCTGGCGCGCCCACCCTGTTCCGGTCCCCGCCCGCCGCGCCGCGACGCCAGCCGTTTGACGGCCGAGGGTCCATCGTTCTGCCACGTCCCCAACCGTCCGCGCGACTAACTGGTCTTCCTTGGCCTCTTGAGGTCCGGCAGCCTCCTCTGGCAGGGCTTGGCCGGTGGGAACCAGGACGCCTGTAGCCTCCGGCCCGGGAGAAGGAAAAGAACCGCCCCTCCGCCTCCGCCCCTATTCTGCTCCCGGGAGGTCGCGCTCGGGGTTAGCCTCTTGCTGCACCCGGGGCGCTAAACCCACCCTCCGACGCCCGAAAGTCCACGCCAGCCCCGCGATGCCCACGACTCCAGGGACGGGGAGAGGGGTGCGCTAGGTGACAGTGACGACAGCGCTCACTTTCCGCCCAAAGCAGCCGGAGTCGACCCAGAACCCCACACCGCCCCGACGCGCCATGGAACGTGAGCTCGGGTCGCTTTAACTTCCCAGGGGCGGCGGCGGGGAAGGGCGCGCCCGACAGTCCCTCTCTCTGCGCTATCAGGTTCGAAATGCCCTCCTCGCTCGGTCCCGCTCTCCCCGGACGCAAGGCGCAAGGGCGCGGAGAAGCCGGGCGGCAGGAGGTCTGGCCGAGGTCGTGCCCCGGGCCCGGGCCGGCGCTCACT
>NW_007247005.1:57233-96176 GCF_000164805.1 Carlito syrichta
CCGGCGAAGCGTGGCGCTCAAGGAGGACTGGTTGCACTCGTCAACCTATACCCGTGTGCCTCCCTCCAACTCCTCTCTGCCTCTACTTTAGAAAAAAAATACCCGCACATTTAAAAAATTATGCTGATCAAATATTCATGACTAAATTTACCTTCTTAGTGATGTTCTGGAGTACTGTTCAGTAATGTTACATACGTTACTGTTGACATTAAATTAAATTAAACTAAATCGCGTTGTTGTGCAACCAATCCCCAGAAGTCTTTTCATTCTGCCATCCAGAAACTCTAGCTGCTTCGCAACTCCCGATCCCCCTTCCCCGGCTTCTGTTCTGTCTCTATGAATTTGTTCTACTCTGGGTTCCTCATATAAGTAGGAGCACGCAGTATTTGTCTTTTAGTGATTGGTTTACTTCACTTAGCATAGTGTCTTCAAGGTCCACCCATGTTGTAGCCGTATCAGAATTTTCTTCCTTCATAAGGCTATTCCACTGTATGGACATACCACATCTTGTTTATTCATTCAACGGTGGATGGACACGTGGGTTGCTTCCACCTTTTGGCTATTTGAATGTGCTGCTACGAGCATGGGTGTAACATGCTGTTTTAAATACATGATTTCCTGCCGGTTTCAGAAAACTAAATTTCTGGGCTAAATGATCAGTAGCATAACATTAAGATGGTCACTCCCTGCCACTCCCAACCCCCAGCCCCCATCTCTCTGCTTGGAAAATCTTTATGGACAAAGGAGCCTTTGGGGTTGGGCTTCTCTCCTTCCCCAAAGGGACTGGTGTTCATTCTATCTGCAACTCAACTCTTGGTTGAGCAAAACTCACACAGAAATTTGCTTCTTTTCAGAAACAAAGCTAAACAAAACACCCACTTAGTCCTATTTGTTAAGGGTGGGACTGAGTCTACTTACCCCCAAATAAAATAACATTACTTGACAGCCATGGACATTTTCTGCCTGCAGTGCCTGTGCATACTACTGCCTCAGAGCATGGCAGAGCATCCAGGGAAAGAGGGCCTTTTGGAAGTGAAACTTCTACCATTCTGTAGGGCAGCCATTGGCCACAACTGGCTGTTTAAATGGAAGCTAATTAAACTAAAATTAGGTTAAGAATTATTTCTTCAGTTGCACTAGGATTGCTTTAAGAACTTAGTCATCATAGGGGGCCTAGTGGTGGTCTACTGGACAGTTCCCATGGCAGAAACTGACCTCTCCTCTAGGAGCCAGTTGCTGGGCTTACTAACTTCCAGGCTGCTTTGTTCTCATTTTCTTCCACCAATATTCACTCCATAGACTCACTCTGGTCTCTGCTTCTGACCTCCAGCTTCATCTGTGACATCTGCCTCTGCCTCAGGTCAACTCCAGTCTTTCTTCTGGAAGCCATGATGATCTCTCATCTTTCTCTCCCCCCCCCCCTTCTTTTTTTCCTTGGTCTTACTCTGTCACCTAGGCCAGAGTGCAGTGGCACAATCATGGCTCACCACAGCCCTGACCCCACCTGGCTCAAGCGACCTTTCTGCCTCAGCCTCCCAAGTAACTGGGACTACAGATGCACATCAATATGCCCAGCTAATTTATTTATTTATTTATTTATTTATTGTAGAGATGAGATCTCCCTATGTTGCCCAGGCTGGTCTCAAACTCCTGGGCTCAAGCAATCCTCCCACCTGGGCCTCCAAAAATGCTGGGATTACAGGTGTGGGCCACCACGCCCAGCCTCATCTTCCTCTTTCATCACACTTGGGAAACCATGGACAACCTCTCTCCATGGCCTAGACTGTGCTCTGTGGATACCATCTCTGCACCCAGCTGTGATTGTTTTCAGGAACGGAACCACATATTCATATCTGCATTCACCCAGAGCCCAGCACAGCGCTTTGCACCTAATGTGTGTCCTGTAGTTCTCTAAGCGTGTGCCTGAAATTTCATCTAACTTGTAGGCTCATGCCTTAAATGTGCAAACTTCTAGCAGTGCTCTAACCCAAGTGTATCCTATCGCTTTTATAGAGAGGGAAGGAGGCTGGTAGGATCCCTTGGTTCTCAGACAGGCCTGGCTTGACATGGGGATGGGGTGCCATCTGGGAAGAGAGGAGATGGCCTTGGCAGGAAGGAGCTGCATCCCCCTGCAAAACCACAATGAGGCAGAAAGGAGAGTGAGACTAAGGGAATGACCTTGAGTGTTTCAAGCAATTAAGTTGATTTATGAACACCTCACTAATCATTTCACCTTTTGTTAAAGCAGCCTGCTTTCAAAACATTTTGGCAGACACTTTTGCATTTGGGTTTCACTGGACCCCTGTGAGCTGGCCATTTTTAATCCCTTCTGTTTACTTTATCATGTACTAAGACTTCCAGAGGCTAGTAGATTGCTGTGTGCCTTCAGGTAGGACAGGCAGAGCTGCATCATCAAAGTCTATGGTTTCTGAACTCTCTTCTGCTGGACCAGACTTCCTGGAAGCCCAGGAGGCAGCCATGATGGGTGTAAGGAGGAGGAGGGGGCAGCCTAGGCCAAGCCAGGCTTGATGAACTGGCGGGTTCCAGTTGTTTCTAAAAACAGTGCCCCCAGGATCCTACTACCACAAACTCTGTAACAGCCCCCTTGGCAGTGCTCGTCCTTTCCCTCAGGACCCTTCTGTTCTGTAGCTGGGGTGCCAGATTAGGGGAGGTCACCAGGGCCTGCTTCTTCCTCTGTCCGCATCCTTGGTGGAGCCCCTGGGGCCTTACTCTGCCAGTAGGGAGAGGAAATAAATGAGGAAGACAAAACCTAAAGCCTCAGACAGAGTTGTCTAAACTACGCCCTCCAAACTTCCCATCCACAGGCAAGTGTACCCAGGAATCAAAGAGACAAAACACCCACCCACTCTTTCTCCAAAGCACCCCTCTTTGCTGTGGGTATTCCTGAAGGTTCCTTTTAGCTCTTGGCCTCACCTCATCTCCTCCTTCTTGGAGGAGAACTCCTCTCTCCTCTGGTCAAGGACATCGTCAGTTGGACATGCTGGTCGGCATAGACTTAAGTGCCTTTGACGGAGGTCCCAGAAGAGACTTCTGGGTGGCCGTACGGACCCAGCATGGGCACAGGACTTGGGGCTCATTGGAGCTGGTGACTTGTGCCGGGCTGAAGCTGCAGCGGCATGCAAAGCGTGACAGCTGGCAAGGGCCAGTGAATCACTATGGCCGCTGGCAGGCGCCCCAGGGGCTGTCTCAAGGGGAGGCAGCTGCGGCCTCCCACATTCAGGACATACTTGGGGAGCAACTTGCGTTTGCCGTAACAACCACTCTTGTCTTTGCGGAAAAGGGCCTGTGTGTGTGTTGGTGACTCCTTTCACCCCAAGGAGGTGTATATGTCAGGCTTCTCTTTCCTTGTGCAGAAGTCTAGGGTCTCTTGCCCATTCCCCCGACCTCGCCACCTGCCCTTCTTTGAGGTCAAGAAGCTCAGACGTTGGAAATGGCAGAACCGGGCACCTAATGCCTCGGTGATGTGTGAGTGTGGGTTGGTTGTGGCACTATCTATCTTTTCTGTAAGAACAGAGACCAACTGTGCCACTCTAAAACCTCCTGCTGTCCCTCACAAGACTGTCCTCTCCCAGAAGCCCAGTTAAGTGTAAAAGGTTGTCTTTGCTACAATGTGCTGTTTAAACTGGCTGGCACTTAAACCTGTAATAGAATAACAAATTTCACTTTTTAAAGTGCTGCTTTCCTCTAAGAAGGTCAACATTCTTTGGGATGTTTAAATTGCCCAGTAGGTGTGGACATTTGTGCCGCCATGATAAGAAATGGCAGCCATGTCCAATGCTTTACTTCTGTCATATTTTCCCTCTCTATCCAAATATAACCCTTCCTGCAATACAAAAGGCAGGGAAGGAGCTGGAAAGAGAGGGCCCCTACCTTCTTTCTAGAGTTCTCCTTTCTGGGTAGAGGGGAATAAAGCAGAGATCGAAAACAGGGTAGGGAAGATGGATCACCCTTTGGTAGTTGTTCTTGGGTGGAGAGGAACTCCTTAGGGACACTTGGTCTCATCTCACCGGGGGACCAGCTCATCAGATCTAAGTCACATTTAGAAACAGCTCAGCTTAAATAAAGATTCCTGCTGGGAAAATGTAAAAGAATATGAGTTTTGTTCATTTTGGAAAGAGAATACAAGTTAACTTAAGTTGTCATGAATTGACACAATGTTTATAGTTACTTTTACAATGTTGTTTGAACACTGTATAATTGTCACGGTTGTTTTTATTTCCAGTGTGGAAGGACACAGGCAATAATACAATGTTCTCGGTTCTGCTTACAGCACTGAATTATCAAATGTGGTAGGTGTGTTATAAAAATATTATAGGGAGGTTTACTTTATTTTACATAAATGTCATCTGGAACAGATTTTAATAAAGTTTATTACTTAAAATTATTTCTGAGTCCAAATTTGTCCTGTGACATTGTGTGTGTGTGTAAATTAAAAGGAAAGGAAAATAGGAAAATAAATTATACAGTATCTGTGTATTTTTTTTTGTTACTTTTAATAACAAAAGTGTGATTTAGCTAAGTGAGGTAGCTCAAACAGGTGGGCACATGCTTTTTATTTTTTTATCATCTTCCACACTTAGGGTGATCTAACAGAAACAGAAGTTCTCATTGCTTCTGTGAGCACCAAACACCGAAATCCTACACAATCCTAGGACTCCTAGAAACACATTTTAATATCTCTCACTGTATATCTGCAAAGAACTATTCTCTAAAAGAAATTTCAAATAATCATTGTGAAATGCCTTTTAAGAGAGAATTATAAATGATTGGAGATCTTTTCTGCCACATCAACACTTAAAGAAGATTGGTGGAATTGAAGGGAGAGAAATGGACTCTTAAGTAATAGAGATACTCTGAAGGAGTAGGATAAGAATATCTGTGAATCAAGATGTGCATATTATTAGCACATGCAATTTGGTGTCTGAAGGGTTTGTTCGGGGCAGAACAAAAATATCCTCTGAGCCTCCCTGAAGGTAGCAACTGAAGCCAAGTGTCCCCAAGGCTTACACTGATACAATAAAAAGAGACAATTTGCTTGGAAGGCTGTGGCTAATTTATAACACAATGTCCAATGTCATGGTTAGTTTTGTTGCAAAAATTTGGCAGTTTAACCCAGAGTCTCAGGCAGCCTGAAAAGATGCAGCGATTCTGGCTGCTGCATCCCTCGCTTGCTGGATGTTCCGAATGGTTCAAACAAGCCCTTTCATAGAGACGCGGGGCCAAGTGTGCTCAAAGGAATGAGGGGAAACAAAGGTAGCTCTGAAGTCATTTCCCCACACTGGGTCCAGCCATCCGGTTTCACTCTTTCCCCATTGAGCGGGCAGAATGCAACAGGAAGAGCGGAGATGAAAGAGAACAAACAGACCGATGTGTTTGGGGAGAGAATGGAGGGAGGCCGGGGCACTGGGCTGCTAAACTTTCATTCTAGGTTTTCAGAAAGGAGTGAATGATGAATTATAGAAACCTGAAAGGTAATAAAATATGGGTCACTGAAGCGCTGAGGCCAAGTTCCTACAACACCTGCAGAGGCAGAAGGTTCTGGAAGTCAGCGCAGCCCCACAGCCGCCTGGGCAGACACCCTGCCCGAGGCACAGAAGGGGACTGTTCACAAGCTCACCTGTTGTTTTCCTGTTGGCTCCCGGTCCTTCCCCATCTGTAAGGGCTGGTGGCTGGATCTGACTCCAGATTAGACCACCAGGGGCAGAAGAAAGGCCGTGTGAAGCCTTCCCATGGTGCAGTTAAGGAGACTGGAGCCCAAGGCCGCTGCCTTCCTCTCTCAAGAGCGCTCTGACCTGGAAATATTAACTTGATGGTGAGGAGTATCTGAGTCAAAGATGCCAATCTCCTCTGCTGTAATATTCTAAGGCTTTTCTTCTCAAAGGCTCAGCCCCCAAGAACAGTTTTGATCCCTTGACTGGGGATAAGAGCTAGCTATACTCACTTGAGCCTCAGTTTCCTTGTCTATAAAATGGAGATCATAGTATTTTTCTCCTAGGGCTCTTGTAAAGATTAGAAGAAATGTAAGTGAGATGTCATTCCCAAAGCCTAGCACCTAGAAATAGCTCAGTAAAATGATAAGAGTAGATAATACATATTGAATACTGGCAATGTACCAGGCGCCATGGAAAGACACTTATTTTATGGTTTTTATTTAGACTAAAGCAATGTCCCAGCTAGTTTGCTTTAAGTGCATGCTTTCTCTGCACCAGGCATGTGGAGTTTTCTAGCCTCTTCTGTCCCTGCACTTACTAGACACCAAGAGTGCTCCACTCACACAACCCCATTCCAGTTGTGCTACCCTGGACACCCTGAGCCAATAGTAAGCAACCACTCACTAAAGAAATCTTAATAGATGTGAGTTCAGGACAATCCTATATGCTATCAGAGAGGGCTGTAGTACCAAGACTCCCTGGGTTTGAATCCGGGCTCCCTCATTTAGTAACTGTGTGACTTGGGGCAAGATGCTTAACCTGTCAGTGCCGGGGTTACCTCCATCTGCAAAAATGAGGATGAAAATGTAATTTATTTCACAAGATGGTGGTAGAGACTGAGTGAGTATCTGTAAGACACAGAACAATGTGTGAGTGCCATCATTGTGATCATTTTACAACCCTTGTTATGAGTTGATTGGTTCCTCCCAAAATTCGTGTTGAAATTCTAATTCTCAGGAGCCTGGAATGTGACCTTATTTGGAATTAGGGACATTACAAATATAATTCATTAAAATGAGGTCATTTAGGTGAGTCCCTAATCCCCTATGTCTGGTGTCCTTATAAAAGGGGGAGCTTTGGACACAGGCACTCACACAGGAAGAAGGCTGTGTGAAGATAAAGACAGAAATTGAAATGATGCTTCTATAAGCCAAGGAACAGCAAAGATGACTGACAAGTTCCAGAAACTAGGGGAGAGCCTGGAACAGGTTCTACCTCACAGCCTCAGAAGGAACCAACTTTAACCTTGAATTTCTGGCCTCCAGAGCTGTGAGACAATAAATGTCTGTTGTTTAAGCCACTCAGTCTATGTGTGTGTGGTTTTTGTTTGTTTGTTTGTTTGTTTGTTTTGGTGTGGAAAGGGGTTGGATTTTTTCCCCCCTCACTGTAAGCAATCCTTCCACCTCAGCATCCCAAATAGCTGGGACTATAGTTGTGCACCACCATGCCCAGCTAATTTTTTATTTTTATTTTTGGAGATGAGGTCTCACTATGTTGCCCAGGCTGGTCTCGAACCTGGGTTCAAGCAATTCTCCCACCTCGGCTTCCCAAAGTCCTAGGATTACAGGCATGCATGAGCCACCATGCCTGGCCTGGGGTACTTTGTTTATAGAAGTTCCAGCAACTACAGCACCTGCTGAGCCTGACTCCTCCCACATATTAGAGCGCAGACTCTGTGTCGTGAGACCCTTGGGGCTCAAAGTCAGCACTGCCACTTACGAGTTCATGAACTTGGGCAGGTAACTTAACCTCCGCAACTAACTTGAGTTAGTTCATCTGTAAAACAAAGCTCATAATTATATTTACGCTTACCTCATGGGTGCTTTTAAAAGCAGGGATTAGATGGATGTCTGGCTCCCCATAATGTTAACTGTTCTGTGCGGCTTGTTTTGTGGTTTCTGGGGACAATGGGGTCTGGAGGCAGAACCCTGCTCTGGGTCAAATCACTTGGGAGTCTTGCTAAAATGCAGATTCTGGTTCAATAGATTTGAATGAGGTCCAAGGGTTCTGTATTTCTTCTCTGTCTCTCTCTCAATCTCTGTCTTTTTAGAGATGAGGTCTTGCAATGTTGCCTAGGATGGCCTTGAACTTCTGGGCTTAAGCAATCCTCCTGCCTCAGTCTTCCACAATGCTGGGATTACAAGAGTGAGCCAAAGTGCCTGGATCTTTTCTTTTCTTTTCTTTCTTTCTTTCTTTCTTTTTTTTGACAGGGTCTTGCTCTGTTGCTCAGACTGGAGTACCATGGCATGATCATAGCTTACTGTAACCTCAAACTCCTGGGCTCAAGCAATCTTCCTACCTTGGGATTACAGGCATAAGCCACCATACTCAACTTAAATTTGGTATTTCTAATAAGTTTCTAGATGGGGTTGATGTTGGTTGGAGGACCACACTTCATGTAGTGAGTAGCAAGAACCAAAATGACCTTACCAGGTCCCATCAGGGATGATAAGACAAATTTAAAAGAAGGTATCTTCCCTTATCCATGTCTCTTGGGCACGCAGATATTTGATGTTGGGTTCCACTATGCATAAAGAAAGAACAAAGGTGATTTCGGAGAAGAGGGTGAGGAATTGACCAGGGGTAGCAACCGTATGTCACGGGAGAGTTGTGAGTTGGCCAGGGGGACAGATACAGATGACCCTGAGACCTGGGATTTGTCCTGCCCCTGGGAGGATGAGGTGGATCGATAACACATGGAGGGTATATGATTACCTGGAATAGGCAGGATGCTGGGAACATGGGCCAAGCCCATCCTGCTGTGTCCATAGTCCCCACACAAAGCTTGGGCCTGGGTCTCCTTACCGTTGAGGTCTCAATGAAGATGTCTTCTCGGACCACCTGACCTAACAACCCCCTCCCCATCAGTTACTCTGAGGCCATCCTCCCTGCTTTACTTCTTCCTGGCCCTAAGCAGCAGTAACCTTGTCGCATCCTAAGTGAACTGACTCAGAAACAGAAAACCAAACACCACATGCTCTCACTCATATGCAGGAACTAAACAGTCTCACAAAGGATATAATAGGCATTGGGACAACAATAAGGGGAGAAAGGGAGTGGGGTTAGGGTTCAGAAACTATCTGTGGGGCACAATGTTCACCTTCGGGGAATGGGCCACCTGAGACCTAGTCCCCACCATTACACAATATGTCCGTGTAACAAACACGCCTGTGGACCCCTGAATCTAAAATAAAATAAAATTTAAAAACCCTACGTGATCACCTATTTGCCTACTCGTTTGTGTGTATCTATTTCCCCTGCTCTAGAAACTTCTATGGAAGCCCTATTCTCGACTGGATCCCCAGTGCTTCCACACGGTTGGACCCTGAATAGGATCTCAACAAAGGGTCTAGACTGACTGACTGAAGTCCCTCGAATACCCGCTAGGTGCCTGCTGAGCCCTCCCTGCCTTCTAGTAATCCGCAATCTCTTGGAGGATGTAAAGAATGTATGTGAATGTCTGCCTGGCAACATCAGGTTATCAAGAAGAGCCCAGCAGCGGTACAGCCAGGGTGAGGCCTGTGTGCCACAGCCGGGGGAAGTCATTGGAGCTGCCATAGACCACAGCACACCCAACCCCCAGGGATCTTGTGAAAATGCAGTCTGGTTCAGGGGGTCTGGATGGAACCAAAGGTTCTGCCTGTTGCTCAGGTTGCCCAGGTGGTGCTGATGCTTCTGCCTAGGGACCACAGCTTTGCAGACAGCGAGACTTTGCTTTTGAAATTCAGGTAAAGGAGAAATTGTTTGCAACTGAACGGACAGAGGGGTGGAGTCAGAAGGGAAGGGACAGAGACCATTATGGCGGAATAGAGAATGAGAACAGGATGGAAGGACAAGTGAGGAGGTAGGGGAAAGTGGGGGGGTAAAATGGAAAATTCTCCACAGCCACCATAACATACACCCTCCCTGCAGTCTTCTGTTTTTAAAAGCAGTTCCTAGAAGGATTGAGACATGGGCAAATTGCTTCCTCTTGTCTGTCAATCAGTCTGAATATGCTTTCAGAAATGTTGCAATCCAAGGTTGCCCCACAGGGTGCTGTGTAGGGGCAGAGCTAGCTCCATGCACAAGCTACTGCCAAGCCCAGATCTGTGGGTACACGCTCTGCAGCAGTGGCCTGTGGTCAGCTCTCACCGGCTGTGATGAGGATGTTCCCCGTGGATGAATAACCCCACACTTTTGTTTTGCAAACCATCTTCACATCTGTTATCTCATTTTAGCCTTATGGAATCCCGAGGAGGTTGGAAGGGCAATTGCCCATTTTGCAGGTGAGGAAACTGAAGTCAGCCAAGTATCACTATGGATGCAGAGCCCAGGCTAAGGCAGACAGGGAAGAATCGCTCTCTGTGTCTTTTATGCTGTGCCTCTTGCCTGGATGTGCATACATGTTAACATGTGTGCAGAAACGGAGACCTGCAGTTCTTTGATCAGAAAAAGCTTTCTTAGGGAGATTATGGAATAATAATCTTTTTTTTTTGAGTTGGAGTCTCACTCTGTCACTCAGGCTGGAGTGCAGTGACATACAGCCACTCCAGCGATAACCTGCTGGGCTCTGGCGATCCTTCCACTTCAGCCTTCCAAGCAGCTGGAACTACGGGCATGCGCTACCACACCCAGCTAACTTTTGATTTATTGTAGAGAGGAGGTCTCACCAAGTTGCCCGGGCTGGTCTTGAAGCCATGGGCTCAGGCAATCCACTCGACTCGGCCTCCCAAAGTGCTGGGATTACAGGCTGAGCCACCGAGCCCGGCCGAATAATGATCTCTTGATCACAGGAGTTTTTTTGCCAGGACGGGATACAGTCTAGCCTAATAGTACTGGAATGCCAGAATATCCTAGAATCTCCCGAGGGTGGGCTTGGCCTCCTGTCAGCTCCCCCCTGATGGGAGGGAGAGGGGTGCAGCTGTGGCAACTGGCACTGCTTCCCACATTGAACGGAGACTAAGGTCAGGGCCAATTTCACGCTCCTTCCTCCCGTATTACGACCTTTATTATCCCGGCGCATAGCAGCTGCTTGTCTTCCAGTGAGGAGACAGGAAGTATTTTATTGTTGTTAATAAGACTTAAGAACAGCAGTAACACCATTATTATTAACTCCCTTGATTCTTCCTGATTTTAACTGTGGATCCATTTAAGTTACTCCACGTGTTTAGGGCAAATTTTCATTTGCTTTGATGGAGCAGGGACTTGCCTGTGGTATGAGATTCATGCCAATAAAACAGGATTTGTGTGTCCTTTATCAAAGGGCAGAATGGAGGTGGCTGTCACTTTTCAGATCTCACATTCGGGTGCGCTGAGAGTCTCAGGAACCAGCACTAGCCTGGACCAAAACTGTGCCCCTGGCAAGGCTGGGCACTTCCCAGCTCTCTGCCCTGGGCTTGGTTCCAGGCAGTTGGCCACTTGTTGCCTGCTGCTTCTTGGTTTCCTCCCTTCCAGTCCTGCCTGTTCTGGGTTGGTGCGGCCCAATGGGGCCGAGGGGGTCGCTGCTGCTGGACAGGCCCCCTGGGGCGCTCTTGGGGTACAGCTCTTCTCTGTCAGCCCCCTCTTTATGCTGCCTCTAGGCCCACCCATGGTAATGTGGCGTCAGAATATGTTTGTGAACCTCTAGAGGTTTACATAGTGCACACTCAATGACAAACAAACCCAAACTTCCCATCCATCCCTTCTCTTCTCTGGTGTCCACCAAAGATGTTACACTTTGCCTTTTTTCCATCCATTCCCCTTTCCAACCTCTCTGACTCCTCTCCCATTATTGTACTATACATTCAGCCCAATGCCGGCTCCTGCCCCTAAACATTTCCACCCAAACCCCTCCACCTGCCCTCCAACTAACAGAACTCAGTCTCTTCAGAAGATCCATATTTTACTTGAAGATACGCTTGCAACTCCTCTCTCTCTCTCTCAGTCAAAAGCAGGGGTCTCCCTAGGAGGGCATCTGGTGAATGAGTCCTCTGTATCTCACTGCACTAATAATAGATGCCGACTACAGTCCAGAGAAAGGGGGTGTCATGAGCTGCTGACACCCAAAATGTGCCTTCTCCCCAGGCCCTCCATACACTCACACCCAGTGTCCTTTCCAGGACTGTGCTGTAAATGGGTTCTCGGCCCTGGCTGGCCTACTTCTGGGTAGGACTCTGAGCACGTCCGTTTCATGTGTAGCAGTCCCCCCATCATTATGCTCCCTGTTCTTGAACTGGATGCCACATGGATGCTGGAAATATCACCCCATATGAAGGCCACGTGTGGCTGCACGCCTATGGGGGACTGTGCCGAGTGGGGAATGGATCGATCATCTGTATTATGGCCTGATGGTCAAATCTGATGCCTCCCGTTCTGAACCAGAGTGCCCCTGGATGACTCCAGTCACCTGTCCTGGGCCCATGCTGTAAGGCCCCACTTGGGCCTTATCTGGCTATGTCCCTCTCCAGGGCTGAGGAATGTACGTGGCCACGGCACCATGTTCAGCAAGAGCTTGGTTCTCCCGTGCACGTGCACGAGACACAGCATAGGACAGAGCTGAGGGTGGGGAGGAAAGAGGGTTAGATGCAGACCCTGTGGCATTTTTCTACTCTTCCTTTCAGGTCCACAATACAAGCAGCCTGATGTCACCCTTCAGTTTCCACTTTCTTCTGGACAAATGACCAATACCCAAGGTTCCTCCTGTAGACACAAGAGGAAACCATTCCAACTGCCATTCTGAATGAAATGTAAGTCAGGCAGGTTGTCCCCCCTTAGTCAAAACTGTTGGTGTCTTCTTAGCACACTAAGAATGAAATCTGAGGGCCGACAAATCTCAACCGATCCCAACCCGAGTTGTGGGACTTTTGGCTACTGCCGCCATATTAAAGCCCCGAGAACTTGCTCAGGGGCCACGTGAAGAGAGAGAGGCCTTGGGACTGCAAGAGGGTCTCCCTGCCTCTCAGACCCCCTGGCTCTGCCACTCTTCCACCCCAAGCCCCACCTCCAGCCTTGCGGTTACGTCATAGACATTTCTGCAACACTGTAACCCCATCCCTGCATCTGCACCATTGCTTGGCAGGTTCTTATCCTCAGGACACCTTTCCTGCTGAGCTTCATGGCAGTCACACTTCTCCAAGTGTCTTCCCAGAGTCATCTTGTCTAAGCTGTCTCCCCTGACCCTGTATCCATGTCAGTGCCTTGCCCCTCTCCCTGTGAGCTTTGTTTTCTTTCCCAAGTCAAATTAGAGTATACATAGTTTTTGTCCTCAGGACCCAGGACTGTGCCTGGGACATATAAAGTCTTGGATGGCTGGGCTCGGTGGCTCAGCCTGTAATCCCAGCACTTTGGGAGGCCGAGGTGAGTGGATTGCCTGAGCCCGCGGGTTCAAGACCCGCCTGGGCAACTTGGCAAGACCCCAACTCTACAATACATCAAAAAACTAGCCGGGCGTGGTAGCGCGCGCCTGTAGTTCCAGCTACTTGGAAGGCTGAGGCGGAAGGATCGCCAGAGCCCAGCAGGTCGAGGCTGCAGTAGCCGGGAGCGGCCACTGCACTTCAGTCTGGGTGACAGAGTGAGAGTCCAACTCAAAAAATAAAAATAAAAAATAAAAAAAATAAATACAGTCTTGGATAAGTACCTTTGGAATGAATGGAGGAATCCCAGTCACGGTGTTTCTTAATCACCTTCAGACTGTTTGGTTGCATGAAGAGAGATCTTGGTTGCACATCTTTTTATAGATGCTTCTGTGACGTTAGGGGAACAAAACGTCCACAGTGGATATAGTAATTGACCTTTGTTCCCTCCCCACCCTCTGTCATTTATCTGTTTCCATTTGAGTGGGGTCTCGTTGAGTCCCATCTTTTCTGGGTTACTGTGCAGTCCCTGACGGACAGTACTTGTGTGCAGCCAGCCTCCAATGATCACCAAATCCCGCGGGAGGCTGATGGCAGCCTGCAATGCAAAGGCAGTCAGATGCTCTGTTCTCCTCCTCTGCTGGATGTGTGCAAGTTCCCGCTAAGAGCCTGCAGAGACCAGGCAGCCTCTGGTTCTCACTCTGGACTTCCCTCTGGGGCTGTTATCAGGTTTGAGCAATGGCTTGCATGCCACAAACTGCTTTTGTTCACTTTTGGACCAGGGAGAATTTTCGATCCTTGGCTGGGTGGTGCCATCCATATCCATCCATTGTCAATGCTCCCAGGTAGCTAGGAATAAGTGCCCTGTGGGAAAATGACAGACATAGCCTCGAGCACACTGTCCTTGGGGGAACTCCACTCAAAGATGGAGACTGATCTACTCAGCCCCTGGAGGGGCAGGAGGTAAAAGGACCAAACTCCTAAGGAAGATGGCCTCCAAAGACAGTTCCCGCTGCAGCATGCCTCCAGCACTGTGCCCATGTATAGTCACCTTCCATGGAGTCTGGGCTGGCTGCATGACACACTTTTGTCAACAGAATGGACTAGAAGTGAAGCTTTGCCTATCTAGGCCTGAGCCTTAAGGAAGTCTGGCAGTCTCCACTTTTGTGTTTTTGGAAACAAGCTGCCGTTTTAGAAGCCTAACCAGAGGGGCTACATAGAGAGAGAGAGACGCCAAAGACTCAAGACCTCAGCCATGTGTCCCCCATCCCTGTTAGTAAGATCCAGCTAACCCCAATCTATTCAAAACATCTGTGCCGCCGGGCTCGGTGGCTCAGCCTGTAATTATGCGCCTTTGGGAGGCTGAGGTGAGTGGATTGCCTGAGATCGCGGGTTCGAGACCCGCCTGGGCAACTTGGCGAGACCTCATCTCTACAATAAATCAAAAATTTACCGGGCATGGTAGCGCGCGCCTGTAGTTCCAGCTACTTGGGGGGCTGAGGCAGAAGGATCGCTGGAGCCCAGGAGGTCGAGGCTGTGGTGGCCGGGAGCGGCCACTGCACTCCAGTCTGGGCAACAGAGTGAGACTCCAACTCCAAAAAAACCCCCAAAAAACCCCAAACAACATCTGTGCTAATTATTAAGTCGTGACCCTAACTTATCCCAGCTGAGGCACCAGACATGGGAGTGAGGAAGCCATCTTGGATGTTCCAGACTGGCACGTGGAGTAGAGAGGAGCGATCCCCCTCCCTCGACTGCTCACCCTCACCCAGTATCTTGAGGAATAATAAAATGGCAGTTTTCAGCCTTACTTTTAGAGATGGTTTGTTCTACTGCAATATAATTGTAAATGAAACAGCCCCAAACTTTGTGCAAAACTCTTGTCTGCATTTCCTAACTACTAAAAATGTTTCCATGGGCCCAACCCACCCCCAACCACATACAGCCAGAAGTGCTCTCTTCACCTGTGGGCAGGAGAAGTGGGTTTGACTAGATGTGTCTGTATCCGAGGTAGGTGTCTCACAAGGCTGAGGAGGCTCCTTGTGCGTGTGTTCTTTTTTCTATAAACATTTGTGTGTAAGCTCTATGGATATTTGAGACATCTACGGAATCTAAAAATTTGTAAAATTATATTTGCATAAATTGGAAAGCCCAAAATAACAGTAGGTATAACAAGCTATGTTTTTCTCCTCTCTTGTAAAGGAAATCTAGGCATAGGCAATGCTAGGACTGCTATGGTGAGCTCTTTTTCTCCACTGTCTTAATGTGTGGTTTCTATACTCAAACTCATCTAACGGTCCAGGATGGCTGCTGGAGCTCCAGCCATTGGGCCTGCAATCCAAGCAGTCAAAAGAAGAAATGGAAGAGGGTAAAGAAACATACGGGGGGAAGGGGGAGAAACACAACATCAATAAGGGTACCTGATCTGAAACCAGGTGAAGTGGGGCCCAAAGGGAGGCCCAAACTTTACCTGTATGATGACCACTTGTATACCTAATCCTGAATTGTACCCCACATCTTTTTTAAAAAGAAAGAAACATACCACCAAGGTAAATCAGCATCCTTTTCATTGTAATGCCTCCACTTAGGCCTTATTAGCCAGAACGTATTAGTCTCATGGCTATACTTAGCTACAAGGGATGCTGGGGAATGTAATCTTATATCTGACTAGTTAGGTGACCTCGGGCCATGTTATCTTTGGATCCATTGCACATAGGGGTTCAACTCTTCTCTTGGGTCTTGTCAAGTTCTCCCATTGAAACAGAATTGGAAGGCCAGGCTCGGTGGCTCAGCCTGTAATCTCAGCAATTTGGGAGACCAAGGCGAATGAATTGCCTGAGCCTGTGGGTTCGAGACCAACCCGGGGAACTTGGCAAGACCTCGTCTCTACAATAAATTTTTAAAAATTAGCCGTGCGTGGTAGTGCACGCCTGTAGTTCCAGCTACTTAGAAGGCTGAGGTGGAATGATCGCCGGAACCCAGTAGGGCGAGGTTGTGGCGGCCGTGAGCATGCCAGCCTGGGTGACAGATTGAGACTCTAACTCAATAAAAAGAAAGAAAGAAAGAAAGAAAGAAAGAAAGAAAGAAAGAAAGAAAGAAAGAAAGAAAGAAAGAAATAGAATTGGTACATTCTTGGAGATTCAAATTCCACCAGAGTAACCCCTATGTAGAAGTAGGAGGCAAAACGAGAAGGTGCCCCTCTCTGTTTGACAGTGGTTTCTTGTGCAGTGAGTCTAGAGATTGGGGTTGATATTTGGCCAGGGTACCTACAAGACCAGGTCTCTGCAGTGCCCGTTCTCTGACAGCTGATGGGAAAGCAGATAATTTTGTATCTGTGCAATGTCCACAAACCCTAATATCTTGTCAGTCTGGGTGGAAGGATTAGGGTAAGTGATGTTTTCATGTTAGTCCCCTTAAACAGTATGCTATTGGTTGAATTGTGTCTCTTCCCACCAAAAAGACATTAGACTCTTAGACACTCCAGTGTCTTAGAATGTAACTGTATGAGGAAGTATTCCATAAAAACCAATAATATATATATATTTTTTAGTTGCAGTCTTACTCTGACACACAGGCTGGAGTGCAGTGGCACACTCATGGCCACTGCAGCCTTGATCAGTTGGGCTCAGGTGATCCTTCTGTTGCAGCCTTTCAAATAGATGGGACTACAGGCATGTGCCACCACTGCCCGGGTAATTTTTTCATTTATTGTAGAGACAAGATCTCACCAAGTTGCAGGCTGGTCTTGAAACCCTAGGCTCAGGCAATCCTCTCACTTCGGCCTCCCAATTACAAGTGTGAGCCACCATGCCTGGCCTAGAATTATTTTTTGAGGGGTGAGCCCCCGTAGTACAGGTTTTCCCCACTAGGTAAGTGTTCTAGGAACCCACAAGCATCAATGTACAGGCAAGGATTGTTGTGAGAGGCTGTTTGGCTTCAGGGAATTTTTTTGGAGATTCTTTCAATATGTCTGCCCATTTCATGATTGGTGACTTATTAGCACACCTGCCCACACCGCACTGAGTTTTCAGCAATTTTTAATGAAAAAGGCATGAACTCCATACCCCATCCTTCCTATTCACCCAATCTTACCCCAAGCAACATTTTTTTTGTTTCCCTAGACTAAAGAAGTCCTCAAAGGGAAATGTTTTGCCAAAGTGGAAAAGGTGAGACAAAAGCAAAACAAAGCAAAAAATAGCAAAGGCAGCAAAAGGCATCAAAATTGATGAGTTCAAAAAGTGTTTTAAGCAGTGGAAAAATCATCTCAATAGGTGTCTTACATCAAACAGAGAGTACTTTGAAGGTGACTGACATTTAAACTTGTAAGAATAAATACACATTTTTTTATAAATAAATTTCAGGTTTTTTGGGTCCCCCCTTGTATTTGGAGAGAGGGTTTTTACAGAGTTAATAAAGTTAAGATGAGGTCATTAGGGTGAGCCTTAATCCAGTATGACTGGTATCCTTCTAAAAAAGGGGAACCTTGGACACAGAGACAGAATGTATGACGGGAATATGATGTGAAGACACAGGGAGAAGAGAGTCACCTACAAGTCATGGAGCAGGGCCTGGATCCTTCCCCATAGTCCTCAGAAGGTGCTGACACCTTGACTTTAGACTCCTAGCCTCCAGAGCTGTGAGACAATGATTGTCTGTTGTTTACACCACCCCCTTGGCAGTACTTTGTCATGGCGGCCTGAGCTAACTCATACAGATACTTCCTTAGAGGGGAGAAAGGGCAGGAAGAAATCCTGATCAAAATGGTTTCTCAGCTAAAAGGAGTCAGCCTTGGTTCTAACAAGAGGGCAGAGGAACACATTCCCAAGGAGTAAGAAGATAAACCATGCTGGAGACCCAGGAACATTCTAATTTTCATCCTCCATTTTCATATTTTGCCTTTTCCAGAGAAGGTGAGACATGGGCCGAGACTTTTCCCCATTTGGTACCGGCCTTCCACTCCCTACATTTGAAGTTATATTTAAAAATCTGAATAAGAGCTTAAGTAGCTTTAAAAACTAGCCAAGTCTAGTTAGCTTGGAGTAGCATCCCCCTCTAACTGCGTGGGATGGCCTTCCTGTCTGGAACCACCTCCAACTCGATCTGCTTTTCCACTCCTGTAATTTACAGCCCCCCCAAACACATCATTCTTTGTGTTGGAAAATACAGTGCACCCAGCCCAGCATCCGGCCCCCATCCGGCTTAGATCCACTCTGATCCCGGGGAGTGGAGAAGCGGACTCTGGCCTGGCAGTTGCAGGTGACAGTCTTAACCAGTCCGGGAGCAGATGAGAAGTTCATAGGCTGTTAATAAACTGGAACCAATCGGTGAATGCGGGCCGAGTGCGCAGGGGCCGACTGGGGCCGCGGGTCCTTGGGAGAGCCTGCACTTGTGCCGCCTTTATCTGCATATGGCAGGAGCATGAAAGCGCCCAGCGCTCTTGGTGTTTGTTACAGTGAATAGACATATGTCCCTCACACTAGCACAGGGAATATCTAATTAAGTTACACAATGATTGCTTATGCCCGGGGCTGTTACGAACAAGGCTCTGTCACTCTCCTTGGAGAACCACAAAATGGGAATTCGTTGTTAGTGCATGATAATGAATATATTCGAAATATATTAGAATTGATTTAGATCCCACATTCTCACCCCTTAAAAAAAAGTAAACAAATGCTGTGTTCACAAAAATATTTTGTTCTTTTATATCCCATAATAGGAGTGAGGGTGGAGGTGGGGGTGAGAGAAGGTGCTCGGTAAATACTGGTTGGTTGATTGTGGTGTTGTTTTCTTATAGGTTTTCCAAGACCGAGTTAGAATCTTTACAATGGAAGTTTATTCTGTGCAACATTAGCAGAGGTGGTAGCATGGACTACATACATGGGAGCCCACATGTCAAAGAGCAAATATGTTTGTAAGGACGGAATATGTTTTTCTTGTGTCAGCCTTTCCTTCCCTTACTTTGATAAAAGTGGGACGCACAGGTAAATTTAACTTTCTTTAAGTGGAATCATTTCAGTACATCTAACTGAAGTGCTGCATCCTATTTAAGGTTCAAATTGCTACTTTAAAATGGACTGAATTTTTAACGAGAAAAAACATGATCATGGGTTAGGACCTAAGAAATGATTTTTCCTGCCTTCTACTGTTATGACAGGGGACCAAAAAAAAAAAAATTGGAAAAAACTATTGGAAGGGGGGGACAATGTGAAGAGATTCTGGCTATAATATAGGAAAAACTGAAGACCATCTCTAGGAGTCTTTCATTGCCAAGGGCAGGACCGACTATATAATTTTGGGGGCAAAATGAAATATAGGGTTCCCTTGTTTAAAAATCATTATGGATTTCAAGATGGCAGGGCAATGACCCAAGCTCAGGGCTCTTCTAAGCAGAGTCCTGTGCAACTGACCTAATGAGTAGTACGCCTGTGAAACTGGCCCTGCCACGAGTCATTTTTTTGTCCCCAATAAGGAGAAAGGGGAAGAGAAAAAGGCAAGGGACAATTTCACATCCTAATTTCTATACAGTCCATGAACCCAGGATAAGTA
Source organism: Carlito syrichta (assembly GCF_000164805.1). Lineage (NCBI taxonomy): Eukaryota > Metazoa > Chordata > Mammalia > Primates > Tarsiidae > Carlito > Carlito syrichta. The sequence goes on from NW_007247005.1 coordinate 76,822, forward strand.
TTCAGTTGAGGTGGAATGAATTGATAGATGAACTCTGAATTTAATGTGTTCATCCTTGCCAGATGAATTTCAAGAATGAAGCAGGGCCACTAACATTGGCAGCGGTGTTTTGGAGACACTTTTTGGTGCTTTTTCTCACTTAAAGTGTAGGACTGCCTGCCCCACGCCCATCCCAGAAGTCCATCGGCTCCGAGAACTAACTCCCTGTGATGCCAGTAGGAATTTTATGAATGAATCTAAATCATGGGAGAGAAGAAAAAAAAAAATGTGTCTTTTCCACAAAATAAGAAAGAAAAGCCTTGACTAGCATTCGCCCAGATGTTGGGACCCTGGCTGTGGTTGGGTTTTCCTTGCCAAGCAGCTAAGGCTGCTGTGTCATGTCTGTCTCTTGTTGGCTCTGTTCCTGTCACTCATACACAGATGAGGCAGCCACAAATGTCCCAGCCCCTCTGCCCGGAACCCTGGTCTACCCCTCACCCCCTGTGGGCTCCTCGGTTTTAGGCCTGCTGGTAGGAAATGGGCCTTTCCTGCCACTGCCCATGAGCCAATGTGCACGGGAAAATGGGCAGGTTTTCCTTAGAGAAGGCGTGTTGGAAAGAGATCTGTCAGTTTTTTTTTAAGATTAGAAAATATAGTTTATTTTAAAAGTAAATTAGAGAAAGAAAGAGGAGATTCACCTCCCCAGGGCAGGGAAGAGAGCCAAAGCCAGGAAATATGGCAACAGCCAGAGCTCAAAGAGCACATGGCCACACCAGAGTCTAGTGAGGCAATGGCAAAAGTTTTTTTTTATTTGAAAAACACATACCCAAAATTTACAATCCTAACCATTTTTTAGTATACTGACAGTTCAGTAAAGTTAATTATATCCGTCATTGTACAGTAGATCTCTAGAACTTTTCCATACCTGTTGGGTTTTTTTAAGCCCTTTTGCCATGACTTCATAGGTCTTGGATTGCAGATAACTTATGCAGAAGAAAACCCTTCAACACAGGAGGCACTTAATAAATGTCCATTAAATGAATGGAACCCAACTAAGCTCTGTAGCTAAGACCTCATGCATAATCAGTCCAATTCCCAGGCCCCAGACAGAGTCTGTGATATTTAAAAAAATTATTTCCTGATAATTCTCCATTTTAAAAAAGAAAAAAGTCTTTGTAGACACTTGGGTTCCTCTGTCCACTTCTTTAGCCAACTCTAAATTTGATTTCTAAATAAATAATCTCCTAAATCTGCCACATTGGACCTTAACACTGAGAGAACTATAGCAATCTCCCAGCTATTCTGAGGCTTTGCACATTGCCTGGTATACAATAGGTATTTTATACTAGCCAATGAACAAGGGAGTAACTGACAGGTCATTGCTAATGACAAAGAATAAATGAAACAAATATGTGATTTCTAAACTCCACTTGAGCCAGTGACCTCAGTCCCTTGCCAGATATCCTGGTCCTAGAAAAGCTGATGGAATGTCGGGGCAAGGGAGACACTGTAGGAGACAGAGGGAGGACAGGAATGTACACAGATGGCCAGATATCCCTGACCTGGGGGCAGGGGGGTGGGGATCATCTTTGGAACGAAAGAGAAGAAACTCTCTTTGCAATTAGAAAAAGCCGGGCGGTTGTGGGTTGGAGTATTAAGGGGAAAGGTTAGGCAGCTCAAGGAATGGTTGGATTGTTTGGGAGAAGCTGAAGGTTGGTCTGAATGATGGCTTGGGTGCCAGGTGAGGAAGGTCGTGGGGTGACAGAGGAGCTGCAAAGACTCACGGGAGACTGTGTTGCAGGGAAGGCAGAAATTGAGAGTGGTCTAGCTTAGGGACTCAAAGGCATCTGGAAAGAAGGCCAGAAGTAGGGGTGGGATATTAGTAAATTATTCTAGTAATTTGCTAATACGGAGTAGGAGGAGGCATTAGAACACTTAGGAAGATATCCTATTTGTCTGTTTTTGCTGAAACAGAGAAGAATTTGCATTTTCATGGACATCCTTTCAAAAACAGGGGGAAAAAACTAAAAACATTTGCAAGAAACCCCTATGACAACAGACTGGCCAATGGCAAGCCTTAAGGGAATGAGGTTTGGGTTAAGGGGTGAGGAAACAGCCTTTCCTCAGTGTGTTTGTTGTTAAAAACAAACACACAAGCCACCCAGGTGGCTTTAAAGTCTTACTCCATGCCTCGAGTTGACTTTGCTCAATGAGACAGCTCATTGACAGCTGAAGCAGCATCTGACACTGAGGCCAAAGGAAATGCAGGATAAAGTAAAAGTGTAAAATAAGCAATTTTTCAAATCCTCCCCTCCCCTTGCTAAGAACTGATGGTCCAGTTTCAGAGGTGGGGAAAAAAGCTGCTTTTTTTTTTCCTTCTAGATGAGTGGGTGGTTAACAATGAAGCAGAGAAGCTGCCATGAACCCTCATACCCTTCTGTACCCAGTGGAGGAGACAGGATCTAGCCAAAGGGAGATGTTAGGGTTACACTGGCTTACCGCTGCAGGTGGGGCCTCAGAGCACACCCTTGGTGGAGAAGGATTGGTGGAATGATGGGAAATTCACCTGCTAAATGAATGCACAATATGTGCCCCATGAGCCAACCAAATCCTTTCTCTGGACCTAATTTCTTCATCTTTGAGATGGCACATTTGGATTAACTCACTGGATCAGAATCACCTGGTAATTACAAACAAACAAATTACTGGAGGTAGCCCCAGAAATTCTGACTCATGAGGTTTGGAGTCAGGCCCTGGCATGGATGTTAAAAACAAACACACAAGCCACCCAGGTGGTTTTAAAGTCTTACTCCATGCCACGAGTTGATTTTGCTCTTTCCATCGTTAGAGGAAAGAGCAAACTGCTCTTTTTCTTCTACCCAGACTCTCGGAGCAGAATCAACCCAAGGGGGTCGAGCTTTTAGCATCCTTCATTTTCTGGTCCAGTCAGATTCACCTTTCAGGGCCAGTCTAAATCTCCCTTCTTCCCGAAGCCTTCCCTGTTTTCCAGGTCCCTAGTGTCTTCCCACTCCTGAATTATCCAGGACACGTCGATGGTCTCAGACATGTAGGACAGCATTATTCAGAGTTATCATCCACCCTGACATCTCTGTGGCTGGTCTTCCCAGAGAGAAGGGCATGAACCTCATTGGGAGATCCTTGTCTCCTTCCAGCCCTGACACCGCGGTTCCTGACTTCAGTTGGGATGCTCTCACATGGTGTTCATCAGGTCAGCGAGTCATCTCAGTGTGGCTAATCACCACCCCACTTATTGTCAGTTCAGCTAAGTTAGCATCTGCTCTTCCATCCTTTCCAATGTGGCATGCTATAGTTTATTAATTTTAGTCACCTTCATGCAAATCTCCTGTGCATTTATTTCTTGTGATTTCATTAGCTGGAAGGTTAGGGTTTGGGTTTGTTCCATGGCACATTAGTTTTCTCAGATTTTGTGTATTTTTGGAAACTTTCTGCTTTGATTTGGAGAAGACTGTGGCATCCACCCTCTTGGTGAGAGTCATGCTTTTCTTACCCATTGTTTATTATACACTCTTCTCTTAAGAAGAAAGTGAAAAGCAATTAACGCTGTAAATTACAAACATATATATGGAAAAAGGGGGAGATAGAGTTGAGGACTTGGAGGGTGAGGGAGAAGGCGAGGGGTAGGGAGGAGGGGGACAGACACCATATGCCAGATGGAAGGAGCCTGCTTCCTCCTGTATCACGTTTCCTTGTTTTCCAGTCTCCTGATCTCACCCCTCTTCTCCGTCACTGCTTTACAGTCCTTGTAAAAGTCATAGCAAAATGCCAGTTACTGCTTGGATTTGGTGGGAGCAGTAGAATGCATGAGAGGTTTTGGAGAAATACATTATATGCTGTCTTGCATGTGTCCAATTCCCGCGCCTATGCCTTGCTTCCTGACAGTGCTGTTGGATTTCTTAGTGATTCCATGAGCTGTACTTGATAAGGGTTCCTTGTCAATTGATACTGATGAAGTGGAATCTGAATGTCTGTGGTGCAGACTTAGAAGCAAGTGGGCTCTTTGTATTGACAGAAGCGAGGTTTGCTCAGATGGCGGGCTGGTCTGAAACAGACATGTCTCTTGTATATGCACAGATGTATCTGTGCACAGACTCCTATCTCGTTTTTCTTCTCTCTCACTTTTCCCTTGTAAATAAAGTCTTAGTCACTCAGCAGCCTAAGTCATACTGGCAGTGTGGTTAATCTAGTAAGAGGTTTTATGAGGCAGATTCTCTTTTAGTTTGCTACTTTGTCAATGGACCCTTTACCTCTCTGGGCAGTCTCTGTAGCACCTCTCTTTCTCGTTCCATTCTTTTTCAGGGAAATTGTCATCTGTTGTTCTTTAATTGTGCTGTCCCTTAGGGTGTTCCAGGGCTTTTCTACTCTCAGGGATTTTAATACTTCCTCCCAGTGTCACATGCTCACCTGATTTTCCCCCTAATCCCATAAATCTCCTTCCACCAAATCTTAATAAAGTGGTGATTAGGTTTTGCTGGATCCATTTTTCACAATAGTGGAATTTTTGTGTGACATCTTCTACAGGAGCAATGTCTATAATGGCTTTGCACTAGAAGGGATTGGGAGGAGCAAATTTTGGTCAACATGATTAAAAATAGGCTGGGTGCAGTGGCTCACGCCTGTAATCCCAACACTTGGGAGGCCAAGGCAGGAGGATCACTTGAGCCTAGGAGTTTGAGTCCAGCAACATAGTGACACCTCCTCTCTACAAAAAATAAAAAACTAAAAATTAGCCAGGTGTGGTGGCACACACCTGCAGTCCCAGTTACAGATTGAGACTGAAGGAACACTTAAGCCAAATAGGTCAAGGCTGTGGTGAGGTTTGATCATGCTACTGCACTCCAGCCTGGGCAACAAAGTGAGACCCCCCCCAACTCAAAAAATAGAATAAAATAAAATAACCCCCAACTAAATGCAATGTGTTGGCTATCCTCCACTCTTCTCTGGAACAAAGGACACCTGTGGAAAAACTGATGAGATCTGAACAGAATCTGTGATTTAGTTAATATCATTGTAACCATGTTAAATTCTTAGTTTTAACAAATGCACCAAGGTTGTAAAAAATGTTAATATTAGGGGAAGTCAGGTGTTGTATATACAATAATTTTCTGCACTATCATTGCAACTTTTCGTGATCTAAAATTATTTCAAAGTGAAAACTTAATTTAAAAATCAACATTTTTCAAAAGAAAATTTGGAGGCAACATGTACACCTTTTCAGTACAACATTGTCTTTATAGGCCTGGGATCTTGAATCCCACCCCTTACTAACTGTATAATCTCTGTGCTTGCATTTCCTCGTGGGTAAAGTAGGAATAAAAATAGTTCTTAAATCAGTACACCTGGAACAATGCTTAGCATATGGCAAGAGCACAAGCGAACTTTTCACTTAAAATTTCACTGAATTCGGTCTACAATCGGTGAGTCATATCAAAGTGCATTATCGCTTAATTGTCATCAGTTCCCAAGTAAGAAACCAAATGAATCAAGTTCCTTATATTTTCAGACATAATTTTCATAGTGCAAAGACATGTTCAAGAGATACGTAGGCAAAATCACCATCTTCCACTCTTCTTTTTTCTCAGAGGTCAGGGGCAAGAGTTCATTACTAATAAGAACTTTAAAAAAGAAGACTTGTGCCAGTTAAGGATTTAAATAAAGATGTATGGCCTTGGGTGGCTTTTTCCTCTTCTGATCTCTTGTCTGAGCTCAGTGTGGGAGCTAATTGGGAGCCGAGAGAGGGTTTTTAATGGGGCAGGGAGTGACTTTGTTCCCCAGGGGGCACTTGGCAATGTCTGGAGACATTTTTGGTTTTCCCATCTGAGGACAGGGTACTACTGGCATCTAGTGAGTAGAGGCCAGGGATACTACTAAACATCCTACAAAGCACAGGGCAGTTCCCACCACAAAGAATTATCTGACCCCAAATGTAATAGTGCCATGTTGAGAAACCCTGGAGTAGCCAACTACTTTATTGACCCAACAGCATGTTTTTGGTTGAGGTTGTACCAAATCTCTCTTCCCTACTCAAATAATGTATCGGTAGCAGATCTTAGGAAAATTAAAGAACTTTCCAGGTGGTCATCAAAGACTCAGGAAAGTTTTCTAGTCGTAGCATACCTTTGAAACTCTCATCTTCAATTGTTTGAGGAAAGGCAAAATGTTGGCAACTGAATAAGGATGCCAGTGAAATAAGCATTGCGTACTTTTCTGGACTGTTGGTAAGGTGTTAGTGCTTGTGACTTAGATTGGAGGCTACAAATAAAGAGGGAGGTGAGTTTTATGAGGAGGAAGGACAGAAGCAACAGAGGTGTAGGTGCTGGGGGGGGGGCTTGGGAGGTGACCAGGGCTAGCAATATAGGACCATTGTCACAGAGGCCTACAACCAATTGGTCAACCATTCCAACTCTGTGATTCTTTAGAAGTTGAATGCTCTTGATGGGCACTGAGTGATGGTTTTTCTTACTATAGGAATCAATGCCAATCATGTTTCATAGTAAAAGACATACTTCTAACTTTGGGGAAACCTCTGCATTTGGGGCCTAGCCTGATGGCATTGGTTTTATCAGAGAAAATACAATGACTGGTGATACACCTGGTGAGGTCTGCAGACGATTCAGTAACCTCCCATTTTAGAGCCACACTGTCCAGCTTAGTAACTTATAGCTAACCACATGTGGCTAGTTAGATTAAAATTAATTAAAATTGTATACAACTTACTCAATTCCACAGCCAAACTGAGTTCATTTTGAGTTTTTGATGGCCACATGTGGTGCCTTATTGGACAGCACAGATATAGAACATTTCCATCATGGCAGAATGTTCTACCACATGATGCTGCTCACATCCATGAGCCTTCCTATTGCCTGTCTGGGTCATTCCACCAGGACTTGCCTAACGGGACATAGTGGAGCAGCAGGCCATCAACGAACCCCTTTTCATATGCCAGGTAATCCCTGAGCTGGTGATTCAAGAAGCAGAGGAAAGTGACTGATGGGAAAGTTAATTCCCAAGCAGAACAAAACTTTTCAAGATAAACCTTAAAAAAAAGAAATGTGAGGGATGGGGAGCAGATCGTGAATCAGGAAAGACAAAAACAAGTTTTACACTTTTATTAGGCAGAAATCCAAAAGTTTTAGGTCATGGTGATTCAGGAAATATGAATTTCATGGTATTTGGTAAAAGCTCCTTCAAATATGACTTGATCTTAGATTCAGGGGATAAACGGACACGTCTCAGTCGTCATAACTCAGTCTCTGCATCTAGCTTCCTTTATCTTGAATTTGGGGAAGTTGGATTCCACTGGATCCTATATGTCTTATGCAAATTACAGAATTTTTTTTCTTTTCCTTCTTAGCACACTGAGAATGCAGGTGTGTCTTTTAGAACTAGGCTCACTTCAGTGGGTGATAGACCAAGGGGATCAGTGGAAAGAAGAAGATGCTTTCTGTAACAAGCTCTAAGGAAGCTGTCAATTCTGTGTCATGAAGCTTCAATTTAGAAAGCTACACAAAGGCCAGACTCAGTGGCTCAGCCTGTAATCCCGCGCTTTGGGAGGCCAAGGTGAGTGAATTGCCTTAGCCCGCGGGTTCGAGACCCGCCCAGGCAACCTGGCGAGACTTCATCTCTACAATAAATCAAAAGAAATTAGCCAGGCGTGGTAGCGTGCGCCTGTAGTTCCAGCTACTTGGAAGGCTGAGGCAGAAGGATCGCCGGAGCCCAGCAGGTCGAGGCTGAGGTGGCCAGAGCGGCCACTGTACTCCAGTCTGGGCGACTGAGTGAGACTCCAACTCAAAAAAAAAGAAAAAAGAAAGCTACACAAAATATGGCGGGGCCTGTACCTCCTTCCATGAGGGCATAGAAGTCAGGAGAATAGCTTCCCAAAGCTGGGTGTGAACAATGGCACTACATCAGATATGATCTTACAACATGCTGGTTTGCAGACAACTGACTCAGTGAGATTGAAAGCTGGTCCAGGCCTCCTGGTGGGCTGGAGAAAGTCATTCAGAGGCCTCTGGACTCTGCTCCTTACCACTGTGTGAGCCTGGGCTAACCCCATAGCCACCACCTCTTCACCTATAAAATAGGATCATCTGAATTTCACCGGCTTCTTATTTACTTATTTACCTTTGAATCAGGGTCTCACTGTGTTGCCCAGTATAGAATACAGTGGCATGATAACAGGTCACCACAACCTCAAACTCCTGGGCTCAAGCAATTCTCCCACCCCAGCCTCCAGAGAAGCTAGGACTACACGTGTGCACCACCATGCCCAGCAAATTTTACTTTTTCTTTTCTTTTTTATTTTGTAGAGATGAGGTCTGGCTATGTCGCTTAGGTTGGTCTTAAACCTCTGGGCTCAATCTTCCCACCTCAGACTCCCAAAGTGCTGGGGTTACAGGCGTGAGCCACTGTGCCTAGCCTGGCTTCTCATTTTAAACTAAGTCATGAATGTAAAATGCAAAAGGTCCTAGCCCCAGTCTCCAGCAAAGTGCTGGAGAAATTTACTATGTTTACACAACATTTCTCTTTTCCCCACAATTTGCATGAAGATTCATGCCCTTTCTCTCAGAACCCTGATCTCCGTCTGTTTTGGGTCCACACCCAGCATGTGTTGCATGTGGACTGTGAGCCAGCTCCTCTGGCTGCAGAGCCATTTGAGTAGGACCCCCATTCCTCATCCTGGTAATGACATAGATTGCTTGTTGTCCCTAGATCTATTCTCCCTTTATCAGTAAGCAAAGTTTCAGCTAGCTCATGGCCACTCAGATGAAAGCCCTCTCTTCCCAACCTCCTTTGCAGTTTGCCTGAGCCTGCTGCTAAGTTCTGTCCTGGGGAATACGGGCAGAAGTGACGTCTGCTATACTTGGCTTGTTCTTTGGAGGGAAAGAGAGGGCCAGTCCCCTACTCATACTGCTTCCTAGAGTATGGGCGTGGTGGGCAGGCACAGAGTAGCCAGATGGAGGCCATGTTGAGGCAGACAGAGCCAGGAGAGGGAAGGAATTGTGTCTTCTGTACCCTTAAGCCTCCCACCCGGCCCTGGGCCACTGTAACTTTATGTAAGCCACTGTCTTGGGGCTTTGTTAGAGTACTTAACCTGGATCCTCACTAATAAACCCTTCAAACAGTCTTCTCCGTTGCCTGCTTCTGACCCACATGACACCAGCTATGTTGGTCTCAAGTTCTCCCTCTTCCCAGCCCACCCCACACCCACTTCCCTTCCAGGTAAAATTCCCCTTTCCAAGCTCCCAGCACCTACATCATGTTATCAATAGTACTTTACAACCTAACTGGTACTAGCAGCTTGCTCTGTATTCCTTCCTAGGTAATGGGCATTTTGGAAGGGCTTTGGGGACACACCACACTTATTCATGCAGTGGTGTTAACAGAAGGAATGCTGAACACCATTGACAGGCTGGTAAGGAGAGGGTGGAGTACCTGCCAGCTTCCCGGTGCTCCGACATTAGTACCATGAAACTTAAACCGACTTTGAAGACCACAGGGCCAGCAGTGAGCCTGCTTATCTATTTCAGAGAGCCCAACAGAGAGGTTGGTAGTCCTTCCTGCTCTCTGTGTGCCTGCAGTATTTCTCTGCCTCTACACATGTCTAGTGACTCTGGACTGACACCCTGGGGTGCTGCCCTCATCCCAGAGGACCTTGCTCCCAGGGAGTCCCATGGCCCAGCTCTGAGGATATGAGCTTTAGAAGTGTACAGGACTGCCTGGGCAGCTCAGCCTGGCTCCGTGGGTGGAGTTCATGACTAAAGAGAGTTGCTGACTCCCCGGCCCCCTCCCAGGACCCACAGACCTTGAGCTGCCGGCCCAGCCATGCCTGCCGGAACCTTTGCTTCAAGGTGGGATGGGCAGAGCGAAGGTGATGGCTAATGTTGATTTTCTTCTCATGTGCTCCAACAGGGCAAACATCCTGTTGGAGACGTGTTTTCAAATGAATGTCTCTGTTGCCACACTTTGAGGTTGTAAGGAAGCCTGGGGGTGTTTTTTCATTGCTTTTGCTTTTGGTGGGGGATGAGATGGGCTACTTTCACTCCTCATTGGCTCACTGGGATGTGGGAAAGGATAGATGACAGACTCCTCAGAGGGAAGGGAAGAAAAATTAGAACTATATTCAAAACACCACATCCTGGTCATGGGAGAAGATTAAATAGTTGAGCAGTACCCATGAGCTGACAGATGGAACAATATAGCGCATGTCTCCTTTTTCTCGGACTTTCCATTCTCTGAAAATACTTTTCAATTCTGTAACACAGTTCAGACAAACCCCCAATCGTTATTCCTTTGCACCTCTGCTCTGGAATTGGGTAGAACAGGCGTGGTGTTCTCCCCCAGGACAGCCATGACCTCTCCACAGAGAAGCAGTGTTTTGATAGTGGACAGAACTGGAAGCAGGCTCTGGGCTGCACGTCCTGACCCGGGCGGGCGGGGCGGGTGAGTGTTCTCACAGCCATCTGTTGCGGCTGTAATGCATGAGCACATTAGCACATGGCCCGCCAGCAGCCTCAACATTGTTCTCCAGGCTGAGTCCGCTCAGCCGACCTCAACAAAGGGGACAGTTTTGCATTCAGGATAAATACAACCACTGAGAATTTTTTTTTTTAGGATACTTAATGTTAAGGTTTACACTGACTGTCTGAAATTGCAGTCACCCTCCCACCAATATCGTCCCCATTCTGTTCATGACATTGACGTGAATGGTTTGTAAGAGCTTATTTGCCAGGAGATATTTTTATGCTCCTCATTGGACAGATCCATTCCAATTGAATATTTAATATTTGCCTTTTTTTTTTTAAACCCACAGTTTACCTCCCAAAGGATTAGAACAAATTGTTCAACTATGAATCTATTTAATTTTAAGTTGAGTTTTATGCCTCAAGGTCCGGTTTCCTATTGTGTTCAAAGACTGCTCAGGGAACTTAAGGAGGTAACTTTCATTCACAGTGAAGAATGTTATTTGTTCGGCATTAATAAATTTGTTGATACTAACTGGTAAATTATTTCAGAAGATCCCTTATTCCCCACCCCGCCTCCCACCCCAGGACCAGTAAAAGGGTAGCCTCCAAGACTCAGCAGAATTTTTTTTATTATTATTTTTTTGAGTCAGAGTCTCACTCTGTTGCCCAGGCTGGAGTGCAGTGGCACGGTCATGGCTACCGTGACAACCTGCTGGGCTCAGGCAATCCTTCTACCTCAGCCTTCCAAGTAGCTGGAACTACAGACATGTGCCACCATGCCTGGCTAATATTTTGATTTATTGTAGAGACAAGGTCTCGCCAAGTTGCCCGGGCTAGTCTTGAACCCCTGGGCTCAAGCAGTCCTCTCACCTCTGCCTCTGAAAATGCTGGGATTATAGGCATGAACCACCGTGACTGGCCTTCAGCAGATTTTTAAAAAGCAGTTTTTTGGGAGAATGAAAATGGAATTTATGCTGCACTTTTCACAGGATCACATTTTGCTTGTATTTTCTCATGTGAGAGTCCCAGTGAAGCTTTGTGTCTCTTCCATTCTGGTTATAAAATGTCTCAGTGGTGAAAATCATTTGTAGGCATTTATTCCATCCATTCATTCATTCAATGGATATTTACTGAGCACATACTATGGTCTGGACACTGTTCTACATCAGTGATCAAGATGGACAAAGATGTCTGCCTGGTGGGGCTTATATTGTAGTGTGGGAGACAGACAATAAACAAAAAAATTAGTCAATAATATCACATGGAGAAAAAGAAAGTAGCATGGGGTTGGGGAACTGAAAATGCCAGGGTGAAGTTGGAGTATTGGGAAGGAAAGGGTGCAATTATGATCTCAAGTGACTGAACTTCCTATATTCCAGGAAGAAATGCAAAACATCCTTGAGATAATGGCTCCTTCCACACATTAAAGTCTTTCCTCCCTCTAAGTTCAAGTTCAAATGGAAAAGATTACTAAGATCACTTGATATCCTCTACCCACCCAAATCAGGGTGGTTTCAAAGCTCTTCAATGCCTCCATGTTTCTTAAGTTTGTTTCTCTGCAAAAGCAGGGGCTGGCATAATGAGGTGTCCAGTGAGCTCAGGAAGTGCCCAGTGCATTTGTCATCACTGAATGTCCTCCACACCCCCTGGCATGTTAAACGTTTGTTGAATGAAACATTGAGAAGATGAGTTACAGAGGTCAGGATAGCAATTTGTCTACTACTACTCAATACTCTCCTTTCCCCAAGATTTATGTTGAACCTTCATGATCTAGTTTGGTGCCCACTTCTTAAAATGTGACACTTAACTGTAGCATAACGAGAATGTGTACATGATACAGGTTAGTTTCTGTTTAATTTCCAAGTCACAGCTGATGAGAGTCTAACTGGATTTTTTTTTTTTTTTTTTGAGTTGGAGTCTCACTCTTTGTTGCCCAGGCTGGAGTGCAGTGGCAAGCTCACGGCCACCACAGCCTCGACCTGCTGGGCTTAGGTGATCCTTCCTCATCAGCCTTCCAAGTAGCTGAAACTACAGACACATGCCACCACGCCTGGCTAATTTTTGTCTTGTTTTGTTTTTTGTGATTTATTGTAGAGATGAGGTCTTACCAAGTTGCCCAGGCTGGTCTTGAACCCCCGGCCTCAGGCAATCCTCTCGCCTTGGCCTCCCAAAGTGCTGAGATTACAGGCTGAGCCACTGCGCCCGGCCTGGCTGGATTTTAAATAAGGGAATAACTCACAACATAGCCCACTTCCATCAGGCTTCTCACTTCTCACTAAGCTTCTGACTTCTTGAGAACCAAAGACACAGGTTTATTAGGAGCCCTCATCCACTGGGAGCACTGTACAAGTCCCAGAGCATGTGTAATGGGGTTCTTGACACACACCTGTGACCAGCAGGGAGGACAGTGGGCTTCTTTCTACGAGTAGCAGGGAGGACTTCAGGGTTGTGAAAAGTCACAGAAGTTCATGACTTGAAATGGCCCTTGCTAGCATTTTCCTTTATAGATGAGTAGAGGCCCAGAAAGGTCAAGCCACTTATCTGAGAATGCACAGCCTGCTCAGAGACTTAAACTTTTAAACCCCTAGAAGAGGCCTCATTTCACCACAGCCGGTTGGTGGTTACTCAGAAGTGAGGGGCACTGTCAACAGATGAATAGATAAACAACGGGACTTTATTCAGCCTTAAGAAGGAAGTACTAATACATGCAACAATGTCGATGAACTTCAAAACCATGCCAAGTGAAAGAACCTGGTGTATGATTCCATTCATGTGGAATATCTAGAACAAGTGAATCCATAGAGATAGAAAGCAAGTTGGTGGTTGCCAGAGACAGGTGTGCTGGAGTAAGGAATAACTGCTTAATGGGTACCGGGTTTTATTTTGCAGTGATGAAAATGTTTTGGAACCAGATAGAGGTGGTGAGTACACAACACTGCGAATGTCACTGACTTGTTTACCTTAAAATGGTTAGCTTTTATGTGCATTTTACCTCAATTAAAGTCAAAAAATAGTGAAGGAGAAAGAAGGAGCTGATGAGCTAAACACAAAAAGGTGGTGATGCTGAGCAGACTGGCCGTGGAGAGGGATGAAGGGAAGGAGAGGGACAAAGAGGACAAGCCCAGGGGGCCTGGGGAGGGGGCAGCCTCCTGACTGTGCCAGCCTTGTGGGCTCCCTGCCCCTGCTGCTGTCCCCTGCCAGCGCCCGGCTATACTAAGTCATTTCCTTCCTGTGCTGGCTAAGCCGCACCGGGCCCTGGCGGCTTCATTAGCGCTGCGGCCTTGGCCTGAACAGCCCAGAGAGCTCAGGGCTGGAGGTGACAGGATCTCAGCTCCCGGGAGTCCCCCCAGTATTCTCCCTGTGGCTCCCAGCTGCAGTTCTAAGGAGGAAAGATGTTTAGGCTTCTAGCTCTCTCCCTGCACTGGGCACCCAAGGGGCACAGATCGAGGGTAGGCTGAGGGGGGAGGGGTAGAATCGTGAGGGTGGGGCTTGGGCTTCACAGGCAACTTTTCCATCAATTCATTCCTTTCTGATCCTGGCCCCCTCACTTAAAGGCATCTGGTTCTGGCGCTTTCCCACATGGAGTGTGGGCCCTTCCTTGTTCACTACACAATGCAAGGAATATTCCCTGAGGACTAACTGTGCCTTAGGCTCTGTACCAGGCATCTCATGAAGGGGAGAACAGGGGCTTTGTCTTGCACCGATGGGCTTGGGAAGTGGACCCCCGTACAGAGCTCAGAGACACTACTGAGTTGTTTCTTGGGGTCTTAAGACAGGTCATGTCACTGAGAGTAAAAGAGCCCTTGCCACACAGGACCTCCCAGGAGATTCAATGAGATACCACCCATGCAGCCAGGTACCCTGTTCTGCTTCACTGGGCCTGCTTGGTGTGCCAAATTCCCTCTTTCAAACCTGATGCCCTGTGAAGACAGTACTAGCATCACCCCCATTTTGCAGATGAGGAAACCGAGGCTCAGAAAGCCCATGTCTCTTGTCCAAGGTCACACAGCTGGCAGAGCCTGGCCAAGGCAGCCTATACTGCCCCACACAAGCAACCTCGTCCATGGTGATCATCCCCTGCCCTCCCCTCATGACCTACATATTCCTGGCTACTTGAGTAGGCAGAGTTCAGATGTGGGGGTCCACACCCAGCAGTAGCTGCTCCCTGGGCGGGTCCCTGGGCCCAGGATGTCCATTCACAGTTGGACAGAGGGTGACTCTGGGACATTTCACTTAATCATCACAGCAACACAGTGGTCAGATACTATTATTAATTGTTCTATTCATATATATGTGTGTGTGTGTGTGTGTGTGTGTGTGTGTGTGTGTGTGTGTAAAGGCTTGGGGGTCTTGGAACCTGGCTCACTGTAGTGGCAGGGCCCAAGACTGGATCCAGCTGCCCCGGGGCAGAAGTGTAAACGCCCATCAGTTTCAGGCCTTGGTGTCCCCCATCAGTGAAGGATTCGGAGTCATTACACCCCTGCCTTGCTCCCTACACCTCCAAACCTCTTCACTTCTCCAGGCCTCCACTCTCTCTCACTGTATCATTTGTTCATTCACTCATTCTTTTTGCTAAAGCATCTCTAGATACAAACACGTCTAAACCACGGTTTCTGCCTTGGAGGAGTCCTAAAACCAAGGAAAGCTCCTTCCCAGAATTGTCCACGCTCTTACTTCAGTAGAGGCTGGTAGGGTGTGCCTCCAGGACCTCTGCTCTGAGGTGGGCCAGGGCGCCCAGAGGACACCAGGATTGGGGCAGAGCCTGATGTGCCCAGGGAACACTCAAGATCATCAGTTCTGGCTCCATTCTACAGTTGAGGACACTGAGGTTCAGAGCCTCACACAGCTTCTGAAAGGCAGCCCAGTTCTGCTCTGCAAGACAAGCTTCTACTGCCAGGTTTTGGGGATGAAGAACCGGGAATTGCTCAAGGTCCTGGTTGGGCCCAGTTCTAGTGGTGGCCCTTGCCCTGGGCTCCAGGACTTGGGCTGGGGAGAGAGTACCCGGTGAGCCAGCCTGGTCAGGGAGGAAGGCAGAGGGAAAGGTGGGGAAGGGAGGGCAACAGACAAGACTTAGATCTTCAGTTCTCAGGCCAGCCAGGGAGAGGGTTGTGAATCCATCTGCCTGTGGCCTCACAACTGCTGACTCACACAGCCTCCAGGGCTCATCAGGGCCGGAAGGGTCCAGAAAGAGTCCGCTGCTTCGTGGTCCAGCCTGGGCGCGGGTGTGCAAGCGCTGGTGTGCGTGGTCCTGTGAGCACGAACTCGGGCGCGTGAGCCCGTGTGCATGACCCAGTGCGCGTGGCCTCGGGTGTGTGGTGGGCGTGCAAAAGCCTTTGGCGAGGCTGTGCTTGTGGGGTCGGGCGCGTGGACCCGGGAGCGCGCGCCGGGTCGGTGTCCGTTGGCCCCGGAGGATGCGCCCCTGGGCGATTGTTTCGGCTCCACGTGCATGAAGGCGATTCTGGCTCCACGTGCATGAAGGCGATTTTGGGGGAGCCTCAATCCTTCCCACCACCAGTGAGGGCTGTGGCCGCGCTGCCACCGCGATGTCATCAAAGGAAAGCCGCGCGCGCGGTCCAAGCCAGCTGCTTCGATCAGGGCGGGTGTGGCCGAGCTGGGGTTTCCAGCTAGCCGACTGTCCCTCCGCACCCTCCCCTCCTTAGCCTGCGCGGGATCCGGGAAGCGAGGGGCCGCGGGGACCCCAGCGTGCATTTCAGAGCGAGCTTTTTGAGCAGTCTTCCCGGAGGGTGGCGACACGGAAAGGCGCGACCTCCAAACCCAGAGTCCTGCCAGACCGTCCTGGTGGACCGCGCGGCCTGGCGGGTTGCAAAGGGAAGGTCCACGGGCCAATCGGCTCACCGGCGTGTCTGCGGAGCCCTCGGTAAAGGGGAATCTGAAGTTCCCCGGGGGATCACCCGCACTCCCAGAGACTGCAGGGCTGGCGTGGCACTGCCTGGCCCCTGAAGGCGTGCAGCCTGCAACCACTTTCCATATTACTGCTCGGGGGTGTGTCGGGCGCAACCGGGCAGAGGACGCGGCCCGAGATTCCGACTGCGGCCTCGGGCCGGCGGGGGCGACAGCTGTCCCGGCGCTAACGACGGTCCCTCACGGCCGCCCTAATGAGGGACCCCTCGGGTCCCAAGCTTCGGCTCTTCCCCCGCCCGCGCCCGCACGCGAGCCCGCTAATTGCCAAAGCCTGTCGGCCCCTCCCGCAACCCAGATGGGGGCGTCAGGGACAGATGGGGTCCAGGCACCGAGGGGAAGCACCAGGGGCTTGAGGGCGGATGGCAGCACCAGACCCGGAGATTCCCCGGGCGGCAGCTGAGCCAGAATCTGAGGACTGCCTCCTGGGGTGGGCTTTGAAGCTGGACTTCTTCCTGGGTTGCAACCCTGCCTCCTCCCTTTACTGGCTGTGTCCCTGAGCGAGTGGCTAACCTTCTCTGTGCCTCAGTTTCTTCACCTGAAACGTAGGATAATAATCGCATCTTCCTCAGATGGTTATTGTGAATTGAGGCTCTTTAAGCTGTCAGCGCACTGCTTACACAATTAAGTTTCAGTAAATGTTGGCCACCTTTTCTTCCAACCTCCTCTGCCTAATACCCTGAGCTACTCACCAACCCCCAGGTACAGCTTAACCCTGCCTCCCTTCTCCCAGCTCTGCAGCATCTGTTCCTCCCAGCAGCACCCACCCCCAGCCATCTCCACCCTTCACCACCTCTCCTCACCCACACCCGCCCCACTCCCAGCCAACCTCTACATTAACTTCAGTCAAACAGGGCAGCCATGCAGCAAAAACCTGTATGGGTACTAGGAAGCACTTGTGTGAGGAGAGACTTGGCACCACATCTGTACTGAAAGAGAATCTTAAAACAAGCTGTGGAGCAGGAATAGGGGAATCTTTTGCCTTCAATAAACCTCTAAGAAGCATCAAGGTATCTGCTTAATAGAGGGGATTCAGATTGCTAGGTGGATTCTGCTCTAATGGGAGACAGATATTTCTCCGGCACTGGGTAGTTTTGTCCATGAGAATTTCTGGAAGCTTTACAGCATAATGCCTTGGCCCAGGGGTTCTTCACTGGTTTGGGTCTGGGAATGAGAAGGGCAGGTCCCTGGGTGGGTGGCTGTTGGAATCCCAAATCATCAGGGTCCCTGGCCTCACGGAGTGTGTGACACCCCTGTGGTTTGCTTCAACCCCCTGTTCACTGACTGTGCCTGAGGTGCACAGTTCCAACTCCATGGCAAATCCACTGCTGAGTCCTCCAACTCTGAGTCCAGGAAGTCATCATTTCTCTGTAACTCCTCCTCATATGAGAGAGTGAGGAGCCCAGGGACCATGCTCTAGGGTGCAGAGGACATTGGAGAAAGCTTGGGATCTGCCCACTGGCCCTTCAGCCTCTGTTCAGTGGAGCTCCCAGGTTCTTAAAGAGGGTTGGAGAGGGTCTAGGGGTCGGGTGGTTCCTGGACCCCGTGGTTGAGAGCTGGAAGCTGGGGACCCTGCTGGGAGCTGGGGAGAAGGCTGAGTTGTAGCTCAGCACTGGAAAGAATCTCCAGGCTAATGATCCCGGAGAGGGGACCCATGGTGGTGACAGTGTCCCAAGGCAGACGCCTCTCTCCCAGCGGGGATCCTGCCCCAATGAAGGGCCCACCAAAGTCAAAGTGGTTGCACACAGTCTTCTCCTGCCCCATTCCGAAGATGAAGCCCTCCACCCTAGCCCTCTGCCCATCCAGGGCCACCCTCAGTGAGGAGCCACCTGCCCCCGGCAGATGCGTTAGTGTGTGTCTGTGTGTTCCTCCTCCATGTCCAGGACATCCAGTCTCACCTGTCGTTGTTGAGGCCCCCAGCTGGGCACAGTTTAGGTGGATGGCTCAGCGGATGGCTCAGAGCCTGAATGGATGCAGTCCTTCCTTCTTCAGAGACCTAGGTCTTACATGGCCTGGCTGGCAGCTAAATGCTGCTGGGAACTTGGGTGCATGCATATGCTACATGCATCCAGAGCCCGCGCCAAAACTCACCTGCCTAGTGGTGGGTGAGGAAACAAACCACAATGGAGCCCCCAACCTTCACCCTGCTGGGGTCTCGGCTCCCCCCACCCCGTGGGTGGGAGTTCTAGCCTCCTCACCTCCCTCTGTGTGTGTCTTCGGTTGGAGCTGGACCCAGTTTGAATTCTTCACAAGTTCCGTTTCAAACGGGATTTCAGAATGTGCATGACTAGACTCTGCCCAACCTCTCCTTGGATTGGTGTGGCTCGGGGGGGCTTCCTTTCCGTCCATGCCCCACTTCTGCCAGTTTGGCCTCCTCTGAATCCCCTGGTGGCCTTGGCAAAAAGCAAAGCCCATGGTGAAAAGCTAGGCCTGCAGCCCCATCCCTGGGCGATGCTATCCTGGCCAGCAGCCCACATTCCCTGCTGGGACACTGGGCCTTGCTCAGGCCTGGGCAGGGGGCCACTGAGAGAGCCAACTTCAGGAGCCAGGTTCAAGAAGTGGGGTTCTGCCCAGAGAAATCTCCAGCCCCAAGTCCTGGGGCCTTCTGCCAGTGACCACCAAAGAGGTCACTGTGGACTGGGAGACGTGTTCACTGCACCTGCACCAGCCTGTCCTTCGTTCTGGGGCCAGCCCTGGGGCGGAGGCTGTGGCAGGGTCTGTCCTTGTCTGTGACCAAGAAGGCCAGAGATTTTCTATTTCTGCCCAGAATGTCTGGTAAGAGCCACATCCTAAAATTGTATCTCAGTTTTGGATTGCAAGGAACCTAGTGACTGTGGGAAGATGGGTGGCCCAAATAAAGAAAGAGTACAGAGGATCACCAGCGGCTAATGTGCCTCAGTGCCTTTCAGAGGTTCCCAGCACCTGACACTTCCTAGTTCAAGGCAGGGGTGG
>NW_007247005.1:96196-98289 GCF_000164805.1 Carlito syrichta
AAGAAATGGAGGGTTAGTGACTCTGCACTACACATTCCTGGGGCACTTTGCCGGGAACGCCACGGCCCCGCTGGACTGGGGCCCCCCAAAAGGACTGGCCGGCAGCCGAAGTCAAGGAAACCCCCCCCGGGCAGGATGGTGGCCGGAGATCGCTTCTGACCAGAAGAAAAAAAAATCGAGCAGGGGAGGACCCCGCGCGTCCATACCCCCAGTGGAAGGCACAGCTCTCGACCACCGAAGGCCTAAAACTTCGGAAGAAAACGTTCACTTTCAGGCTAGTTCAAAACATAGCTGGGGGAATGAGGACTCGGCAAATAAAAACAAAACCAAGTTAGTTGTGAAAGCCACCGCAGGACGTGCTCGGACCACGTTTTAAAGAGAATGTGGCCAAGTTCCGTGGCTCAGCCTGTAATCCTGCGCTTTGGGAGGCCGAGGTGAGTGGATTGCCTGAGCCCCCGGGGTTCGAGACCCACCTGGACAACTTGGTGAGACCTCATCTCTACAATAAATCAAAAAATTAGCCGGGCATGGTAGCATACGCCTGTAGTTCCAGCAACTTGGATGGCTGAGGTGGAAGGATCGCCGGAGCCCAGCAGGTGGAGGCTGCGGTGGCCGGGAGTGGCCACCGCACTCCAGTCTGGGTGACAGAGTGAGTCTCCAACTCAAAAAAGAGAGAGAGAGAGAGAATGTGTGTGTGGAGGAGGAGCGGTGGACAAACAACCCTCTCATCTTTCTCCAGCGCGAAACTAGGAGAGCAAATCCCCAAGTCCTGCCCCGAGGGACCCCTTTCTGAACTCTTCTTCCAGGCAGCTCCCTACGCCTCCCATTCACACGGATGGAAAACGCCCGACCTTACTTGACGTTTTATTTAAAATCTCAACACTCGATCATTTATTTCGTTTTTGCAACCAAACAAGTAATAAATATTATTTAGCACTTTGTTTTTTACAAAAATAAAACAGATGATACACTCTTTGCGAGGGGCAGCGCGATTGAGGACGGATGTTACCGGCAGACGCTCAGAAGCCCGGACCGCCGCGCAGGCGGTGCCGAGGCGGGGCGCACGGGAGCGGGAAACACGTGGAGGAGCCGCCCGCGCGTGTTAAACGTGGAAAAAGAACCAAAATCGAGAGGCGCGAGCTGGCCTGGACTCCGGTAGGGCTGGCAGCCACGTGAGTAAACAGCTTCGCATCGCGCACTTACCGCATTTGACACGATATTTACACAGCCAAGAAATGTTTAAAAAGTCAACAGAACCTCCCCCCTCCCCAGATCACCCAAGCAGTGTTCGCAGCAACTGCCTTTTAATTCTGCCAAGTCCACAGGTACCAAAATAACCAAATCAGTGCTCAGAGAAGGACAGAAGGGGGAGGGATGGTGATTTCTATTTTAAAATAACCGAGAGAATCGGCAGTTTCGGGTTATTCCGATCCACAGGTGGCTCTCTGAGCGTCTACAGAGCTCGCTCATACTGTTGAAAAAGGAACACCCACGGATTTATTAGAAAACCACATACCCCTGAATCAACAGGAGAGACAGGGAGGAGAGGCCACGGTTCTTAGAGGGCGTGGGTTTCCTCCGACATCGAGACTGGACACGACCGTAAGTGCTTCTGGTCCCGAACGCCATCTTCCAACTCACTTGCCGCCCTGGACCCTGGGCCAGCGACGACCCCCGGGCGCGAGGCCCGGAGGTGGCTTCTGCAGTGCGGCTCCCCGGAGTCCCCTACCCGCCAAGAAAGGAGGAAGGCGAGGAAGTTCCCAACGAGTCCCCCCCCCAGCGGCCTCCGTCCGCCACGAAGTGCTGCCCGGGCCCAGTCAGGAAGTCAGGCCGCGCTCTCGGGAAACCGCAGTTTTCAGAATCCTTTCCCAGGCGTGGAGGGCGGGGTGGCCTTCCAGTGAGGGATGCGCCGAACGTTACCTTCTTATAAAACGGTGTCGACTGGACCGCGCAGTTTAAAGCCAGAGAGGGCTCGACCGGGTCGCAGCGCGGACGCCCTTTCGCTCCCCACCGCCCTGCGCGGGCCCCCGCTGCTTGGGGTCCCAGGTGCCGGAGTCCCCGCCATCCCCCACCCCCGTCCGCGGCCCCGCGCG
>NW_007247005.1:98733-106151 GCF_000164805.1 Carlito syrichta
TGGTGGCCGCCGTAGATCTCGCTCACCAGCCGCTTCATCTCCTCCAGGGAGTTGGTGAGCATGAGGATGTAGTTGCGTGCCAGCAGCAGCGTGGCGATCTTGGAGAGCTTGCGCACCGACGGGCCGTGCGCGTACGGCATGACCTCGCGCAGGCCGTCCATGGCGATGTTGAGGTCGTGCATGCGCTTGCGCTCGCGGCTGTTGATCTTGAGGCGCAGCTGCTGCAGCTCCGGCTCCGTCATCTGCTTCTTGTCCTTCTTGGTGGACGACGCGGCCGCCGACGACGTGGACGACGAGGTGCTGGACGACGATGACTTGAAGCCGCTGCTTCCCAGCTTGTCCCCAGGGTGCGCGCCCGCCGAGCCCATGGCGCCGCGCAGCTCGGCGCTCAGCTCCGGCGGGCAGTCGCTCGGCGTGGACGAGGACACGGTGCCCCCCGTGAAGCCGCCGCCGCCGCTGCCCTTGCTTCTGGCCGGCAGGAAAAGGTCATCGGGCTCTGGCGATGACGGGCGGCTGGACACCAGGCTGGCGTCCGAGTCCATGGCCCCGGAAGAGGATAATAGCAGCTTTCGCAGGGTCCTCCTTCCCTCGGCCCCCAGAACTTCCAGGGTAAGAGGAGAAAAGGAGAGAGAGACATAGAAGTAGAGAGAGAGAGAGAGAGAGAGAGAGAGAGAGAGAGAAACGGACAGTGTCGGTGAAACAGAAAAGCTGCTCCCGCCTGCACAGCAGCCCACGGTCCAGGCACAGGTGGCTGGTGACTTCGGGTCCCCATCACTGCCCTCTCTGGCCTTTCCCCTCGCTGCACGCAAATACCCATCCTTAATCGCCCTCTTGCCCTCCCCGCGGCCTCTCCTGTGCTCTCATCCAACAGGTTGTTTTATTTCAGGGAGCATCGGATGACCCTCAGGGAGGATGGCATCCTAAAGGTTTTGTGCCTTCGATTAGGAATGGGAAGGCTGGGCCTCCAGGCTGGAATAAACGAGTTGCCAGTGGGGGCTTTTTGGTCAGGGTGAAGACCTAAACAGGGAACTATTTACTTGGTTCCAGTGTTATTTGGTTCCACCGTATCTCCATCGACACCGCGCAGCAAACACACGCACACAAATACACCCGGCGCCGCCACGGGGCCCTGATTCCAGGGGCCACGGGGAGTTCGCCAGCTGGCTGGGACTTGGGTAGAAGGAGCTGTTGTCGCCCCGACTTCTCGCTTTGGGGCGTGGGGGATGCAGCGGTGAGTGTGGGATGGGCCGAGCCGCGGAGCCGCTCAGGAAAGCTGGCCGGCAGGGGAGGGATCCGCCCCCCCATCCGAGCATCCTGGGTCACAGCCGAGTTGGGGGGCGACTGTCCCTGGGCTCTAGATTGGGGCTGCTGGGGGCGGGGACACTTACTGTGGATGCGATTCGAGGAGCTCGCTCCGAAAAGCCTCAGAGGAGAACCTGGCACCGGGCGCTGGTGTCGCGTCGGTCTATAATAAGCATCCGCACCTTTCGGGGCTCGGCCGGTTTTTATAGCCCGTTGGCTGCGGCGACGGCGGCAGCGGTGGCCGGGGCGGGGGCGGGGAACAATGTGCTTGGCCTGGAGGGGCGGCCGCGCCAATGAGCTGGGCCCGCCCGGGGGGCTGGGAAGCTGATGTCATCCGGGCTAATTCCGCTCAATGAAACTCGCCGGGCCGGGCACACGCCTCCTCCCTGCGCACAACCAATGGGCGCCCGCGGCCGGGAGATTCTTGGGGAGGGACCGGAGGAGGGACCGGTGGCGGCAGAGCGAGAGGCGAGCCGAGGAGGAGCAGGCGGGGGCGGGCTCGCGGGGGACGGAGCGAGGGCCGAGAGCGCTCGGGGCCGGGGGAGAAAGGGAGCTTAGTTAAATTCCCACAAAAATGCGACCCCCGCTGAGTCCGGTTGGGCATGGGATGGGATGGGGATTCTGCCAACTAACCTGACACCTCACGCTGCCGCGTCTTTCGGGATGTGCGCGTATAACCCTGGCGGCCCAGGAGCCGAGGCCGACGTCTCCCCCCTAGTGTCCCCCCGGCGCCCCTCCCATTTCCCGCCGCCTGTTTCCATCTCCTGGGTTTCACCAACACGTGCGCATTTGGGGCCCCAAATGTGAAGGATACCAGGCACAAAGCCCTCACTTTCTTCGGGCTCTTAGCGCGCGTCGGGGAGGTGGCCACCGGCAGCGCAGCTCCGCGGGCGGCCGGGAGCGCCCCCCGCTGGGGGCAGGGCCTTGCGGGGCAGAAGACGGCAAGGGCCGAGGGACCGACTCCACCAAGGTGTTTTGAAAGAATAGCTCTTTATGAAGTTGAGGATGGTGCAGGGTCAGGGACGAGTTATTTCCGCACAGTCACCACGCTAACTCAAGGGCAGAGTCGTGTCTGGGGTCAAACGCCCCCTCTCCCCTTTATTGGCAGGGAGGGGAGGCCTGATGATAGTGTTTTCAACATCATCTTTGTGATCAGCATCACGCCGTGGAGTAGGGAGCAGCCCTTGTTGGTTTGCAAAGAGAAATCTCAGGTCTCGGGCCTAGGCAAAAGTTTCTTCGCGCTGTGGACCAAACAGCAAGATCAAATCACTTTCGACCGCATTCGGACACAATTTACTGATCGCCGCCTGGCTTTGAAACTCGGAAATTTGACCAGGAGGAATTAACCCCGTACGGGAGAAGCACCTGACTGAGGTAGTTCAGAGATACCTATGCATTCACCCGTTTTACAGATGGGAAAACCTAGAGACTGCAGCACGCCTGCAGAAAAATTGCTCAGCCTTTATAGCGGCAGCCCTGCGTGGACGACAGATGCCGGCGTTAGCGGGCCCCTGCGGTAGAGGGGTCTCCTGTCTATCCCACTCCTACTTTCACCCTGACCTGAATTTCTTTCCTCCATACATTTCGAATACAGAAATTTGTTTCTGCAGATCTCAGGTACACACATACTCGCGTGTCTCCCAGGGAGTGTTAAGATTCTCTGGTTATCTCTGTGGTTTGGGAATTTTAATGTGCACGTACGATTGTGAAAGCCAGCAAAGCAATAAACACAGTCACTGGCCTTCAAGTACCCGTTACAAAATAAACAAATACAAAAAAGGAACCCATTCTGTTGCCCCCAAGTTCCGGGGTGTCGCCCTCCAAGGTCTGCACTAGAAGTCCAGCCGGCTCTCGCCTTCGCCCCAGTCTCGTGCCTTCTGGAGCATAATTCTTCAGACCGCGTGTTTCCCAGCTGGCTCTGCAGCCATCCGTTAAATATGTATTTAAAACATGAAGAACTGAAGCGTGGTGATAGGTCGTCCAACGGTTACCAGGATGACCCATAATCGTTCAATTAGTAGAATCTGTCGCACGGGTCCACGCAGGGGTGGGGGCGGAGATCGGAAAGAAGAGACCACTCCCTTCGGCCTACCCCTGCCAGCCTCAGCGGGGACGTGTGGAGGTGTGCGCCCTGGGGCCACCGGCCGGGCGTGGAGTTGTGCGCCTGCGGGTGGCTCTGATAAACACCGGCGGGCGCAAAGTGCGCGCGCGCCCGGGTTGCGGCCGCGGTGGTTAGTCCGGTGCCGCCGGCACGTGTCCCGGAACCCGGGTTCCTCCTTTTGTTGCTTCCCACTGGGGTCTGGCCTGCGTCCGCAGGAGTGCGCGGTCTGAGGATCTTTACTCGCTGGGTCCAGTGGCTGGAGTTAGAGGCGGAGGTGAAAGCCGAGGGGCCCGTCCCGGCACGGCGCGAGCCTAGAGCCTGGAAGGCAGAGTCCAGAGGCAGGAGAGTTGGCTTGCTCGCCGCGTTCCTTCGTGACGCCCACAAGGACGTTCCAGGCCCTTAGCGCCGCGCCCCCGAGCCGAAGCAGCGGCGGCGGTTCTGGGGCGGATAAGTGGCAGCTCGCGGTCCGGAGCCCGGGCTGCTAGTTTCTCCTCCCGGCGGCCTCCGCACACCATCCTCCCTTCGCCAGAAGGTTGCTTGGGAGGTGGGGGCGATCTGTGTCCCCCTAGGCTCCTTTAGCCCGGAGCAAATCGGACGCTGAGCACTTTTCACGGGGTCGCCCGTACCTCCCCACCTCCCCGTCCCCAGGGATACTCGGACCCTACAGCCCGGCCGCGCGCGATTGCCCTCGTGCGTCCTGGGGGCGTCCCCAGCGCTTGTCTGGGTCCTGCGCCCGGCGTGAGCACCGTGGACTGGTCCCGGGTGCCGCGGTTCCCACCGGCGCGTGCGTCTGGGCCGCGGTCCTTCCGGGGCGTGGATCGCTCGCTCGCCGAGGCTCGTCGGCCCCGGCTCCGGGAGTTCCCGGCTGGCCCCGGAGTCCTGGAGCTGTTGGCCTCCTCTGTCGAAACGGAAGAAGTGTTTTTCCCTCTCCTTTGTGTTTCTCTTCCACAAAAGGCCGGGTGCGTGTCGGCCGGCCTCTGCTGGGCCGCCTGGCAGCGGAGCCTGTGCCAAGCGGGCTGGGCGGGCTCGCGCGGGACTCGGGCGCAGACCTCCGCCGCTTCCCATGTCCTTCCCCGGCCTTTCTTTCTGGTTCTCGCCCTTTCCTTCTCCGAGTTCCTGCTCACATTCAGGCGGTGTCTCGGCCCGGCTGCCAAGGAGAGCGACGTCCTTGTGCAGAGCTGACAGGGTGACGGTGGGAGGAAGGCTCTCGGCACCGAAAGGCAAGCAAAGCAACAAGCATTTCAGCCGTCGCTCCGGGTCCGGGAACCAGCTGGAATGAGGAATGGCAGCGTTTGGCGCCCAAACGTGGGCGACACGACCCCTCAGAAGCCAGAACTCTGCGAATAAACGGCGTGTCTTCTTTGCAAAACTCGGCTCCGGGAGCCGTCCGGGTTCACGCCGGTGTCCCGGACCCCAGCGCCTAGCACAGGTCCTGGTGTTTGGCAGGTGCTTGGTAAATGCTTCTGACGGCACACGCGTGCAAATGTGCACGTGGACTCGTGTGAAGTGTGGCTAGTAAAATATATGGAAATGTGGGTAAATGTGTGCTCTGCGTTTATTCCGCGTGCACAATAAACCGTGAGGTCTGTAATTTAGATTTTGGGGTGCATGGGAGACTTTAAATCCTGAAATTCCAGAATTTTTGGAGGCAGAAGTGAGAGGATTGCTTGAGCCCAGGAGTCTGAGACCACAACACAGTGAGACATCTCTACAAAAATATCCAAAAATTAGCTGGGTGTGATGGCATGTGCCTATAGCCCCAGCTACTGGGGAGACTAAGCCCAGGAGGTTGCATGTGTGGTGAGCTGTGATTGTGCCACTGCACTCCAGCCTGGGCGACAGAGTGAGACCCCAACGCAAAATAATAACAACAACAACTGTAACCACTTGAAGGTGACTTAAATTGTGCTAGGAATTTAGCATGTCTTGACAGACTTCATTTTATCTCATCTTTTACCGGCCCTAAGAGGGAGGTATTTATTACTTCCATTTTACAGATGGGGAAACTGACAGAGAGGTGTCAGTATTTGCCCAAGGTCTCAGGACCTGCTCTCTGGAACAGGTCCAGAGAGAAATCCCACCGTGCTGGGAGGTAGGGAGGAGTATGGATGTCAGAGACTTAGATGTCCAGCTGTCCCTCTTGACTTCAGGTTCTCATTCATAAAATGGGTGTCTATAAGCTTCCTGTGGCCTCTGAGGGTTTCTGCTGTGAAATTCAGAGGGCATGGGAAGGGCCGAATGACACCTGCCCCATGCAGTTTTTGTATTCTGCTACGAATCTGTTTGAGTGACTGTGAGGCACTGAGACTCTAGGACCATCTACACTGGCTCAGCTTGGGCTTGGGTGCCAGCAGAGACTGGGCCCAGGGAGGATTCCAGAGGCTGGACTGGAGCTTTCAGAGAGGGGTGTGATGCCGGGAGTAGTCAAAGGCAAACAAAGCAACCTAACAAACCCAAATTAAGAGCCCTCCACCCCCAGGCAACCCCTCCATGGTGGTCATGCTCCTGTCCAGGAAGCAGGCGCGACAGGCACCTGCCTTTAATGGTCAGCTCCTTGACATTAACCTGCCCCCCTCTCACCAGGTTCACAGTTCAGTAGACCTTGGGACAGGACTGAGGGAAGACTTGAACAAATTTTCTGGAGCTCAGCTTGTAAACCGTTATCTCATCCAAGCTTTGCAACAGCCCCTCTGGGGTTAGGAGGAAAATACTTTGTTCCCATTTTATGGATGACAATGCCGAAGACTGGAGATCAAGGTGGAAAAATCTCCCACCTAATGGATCCCAGGACTCCCCCCTCCTCCCCCATCCAGGAGACACTAGGCACACACTTGCTTTGACCAGCCCTGACCCAGGTGTCCCCTCACTGGAGGTCATTCATCCTGCCCCAAGATTAATCCTGAGGATGCAGGATCAGGGAGAACAAGTCGGGGAGCTCCTGGGAAGGAGGGCGGGAGAGTGTCCTTGGCCAACTGGAAGATCCTGAGGTGGGAGCACTCTTTTCAGTTATAAAGATCGCGGACCACCGTAGACCCTCTGTGGGAGGAGGCAGCGAGCATCTAGACTCTGCACAGGAGGGTTTCCAGGGGCAGGCCGAGATGGGGCGCTGTGACCCCCTGCGGGGTGGCAGGAAGGGGAGGGTTGTCGCCTGTGGAGAGGCGTGGAATTTCTCACATCAGGGTACAGAGGGTGATGACACGTCCCTGGGCTCCCTGCGCTGGGGTGGAAGAAATGAAGTCCTATTTAGAGACCGCACCACTGTGCACGTAATAAGTAGCAATATGATGTCTCTTCTTCGTCTTCAGGATCAAGTCCAAGCTCTCTCAGGCGCCTGTGAGACCCTGCCTGCTTTGATCCTCTGCCCCTCTCAGACGGGTGGGCTCTGCTCTCCCTGCCTCTCCCGTCCCCTCCCACCCTTCCTCCCGCCCATCTGTGTGTCCTGGGCTAGCCGTTCAGGGGTCGGCCTGGGAGGGCACCCCCCCACACCCCCGCGCGCCTGTCCTTGAGCACTCCCACCCCAACCGCCCTGGATTGTCCCCACTCTGTTGTAAGGGTCTGGCTCCCTCACCCCAGGGAGCTCCCTGAGGGTCCTCCTTGTCCTGATCCGCTTTGCATCCCAGGACCGAAGAGCCACAGGCCCCAGAAGGGCTCAGTACTTCGAAGTAAGGGCTAGTGGTAAGAGAGTTGCCCCAAGAGCTTTATAGGAGTTTCCACACGCCACAAAAGACGGGAGCAATAACATCAGAGGTACAGTTTCCTGCTAGTTAACCCACTTTCAAAAATACCCAAGGAGGCCCAAGGCTGCTTCTCACTCACTCCAAGTCCAACGGGGGCGATTGACAAGCCCTTCCCCCCCCCCCAGCCAAGCGGGCCATCGGTAATGTGCGAAACCGGGTCCCCTCCCGGACCATGTCTTCCAATATCTACTCAATCTCCCTCTTCTCCCCCCGGGTTACCCGGGGCCTGACTGGTACTAGGGAGCGGCTCCCGGGCTCTCCGGGGCCCTGAGGGACCC